>NW_006293525.1:598509-610278 GCF_000327345.1 Myotis davidii | reverse complement strand
GAGAACCAGGCGGAACAGGCTGCATGGAGGCCGTGCCACCTATTGGGTGTGTTGCCCTAGGACCCTCGCTCGTCTGGGCGGGTGGCAGAGGGCACCACGAGAGGGGCAGAGACTGACAGGCCGTGGGAGCCCAGAGTGGGGGCCGGGTGCCCTGAGTCCCCTGGCAGGACCTGGGCTCAGATTTCTGCGGCCACAGACTCCCTGAGCATGATGGACACGCCTCTGAGAAAGTCACTTAACCTACTCAGACAGCGGGTGGCTTTGAATATCAGACACAGCCCTGGCTGATACTCCAGGGGAGGGGTGGGGACGGCGGTGCCTCATGGGGAGATCTCCACCACGATCTGACCAATTGGGACCATCTTTTTGGCGGGGGCGGGGGGCGGGGGATGATGGGCACTGCTGGTGAGGTGGAGGCTCACAAAGCTTTAAGATGCACTAATACTCAGCCCGGCCGGCATGGCCCAGTGCCAGGGGAGGGCTGATACTCCAGGGGAGGGGTGGGGACGGCAGCAATGCCGGGTGGTGCGGGTGCCTCATGGGGAGATCTCCACCACGATCTGACCAATTGGGACCATCCTAGTAGGCAGCCAATCAATAATTCTCTCTCATCATTGATGTTTCTATCTCTCTTCCCTCTCTCTCCCTCTCTGAAATCAATAAAAAAATATTTTTTAAAAGATACACTAATATTCAAATGACTGGGTCAGAACTTAAAAAAAAACATATAAAGAGTCTAGATATATAACAAAAACTAGTGAGTGGGATTTATCCAGCCTGATTACAAAATCCTAACCCCAAGTTCAACGTGTGTGGTCAGCTGGGAAAGTCACAGAGACAACCCAGGGGTGCGGTGGCCAAGGAGGCCCAGCTGAAAACGCACAAATAAAAATCACACAAGTGTGGGCACCAGTGACGGAATTTGCTTGGACCGTGGCTGGTCCAAGCAAATCTAGCCAATTGGGCCCAGGCCCGAACACTGTGGAGACCAGCTCTTAAGCAAGCTAGTCTGGATCCCAAGGGGATCGCGCAGAACAGCCCCAGAAAGCTAGGCACACCTGGACACGTCGCAGCCCACTGGTCGGAGGGTCAGCTCTGTAGCCACTCCCAAATCTACCGTTGATTCGCTGTGTGACTTTCAACAGCTACTTAACCTCTCTGAACCTCTGTTTTCTTATCTGAAAAAGAAGCATAGTTGAGAAACTGCTCTAAATGAGACAACTACTGAAATCATTAAGTCTGTCTCAAAGTACTTAGCAAAGTCGTGAAATAATAATGATGATTATTATTATCATCATCATCATCATTGTGCTGAAAAAGATGTCTGGACAGAATGAGCACAATAGCCGTCTTCCGATGCTCGTCCCGCGGGAGACGGAGGAGGACGCTGGGGGCGGTAAGTTGACCGGGGATTAGGGGACACACCGCTGAACTGTGACCCCCTCCCGGCTCTGATTCTGGTGCCCACAGGGTCCGACCACAGAAACCAATGCAGGTGCCACAGAGCAGTTCCTGCAGTGCCGGCCTTGGAGACCCCCCCCCCCCCCCCCCCGCCTGTGACCACGGTCTGCTCCTTCTCGTCCTCCTCCTGCAGCTTCAGTATTGAATGGCTATGCAGGTGCCTGCTTTCCCGATGCCCAAGGTGCACTGCCCCCGAGGAAGCCCCTTCTCAGAAAACAGCTCCCAGCCCCACCCCTCAGCTCCCGGCTGCACGACACCTGCCACCACAGGTCCCCTCTGCCAGCGCTACTGCTCCCCAGAACCCTTACAGAGAGCTGAGCGGGCGCCTTCCCAGCATCGCTCCAGGGGGATCTGCGTCACGCGGGCCTGAATCGCTGCACTCATTTCAGTGGAAACAAATTTCCCACAGAATTTCCCTGCTCCATTTCAGTCTTCAAAGCCCTTCTTTTAGCCCCAGACATTCCCTTTCCGAGGGGTTATAAAAGCAATGCTTGCTCGTTGTACAGAATTTGGAGGCTACAGGAAGATAGCTTTTAATATCCCTAATTCCACCAACTGGAGCTACGCAGCGACTATTCCATGGAACATGTTACATAGTGACCTTCATTTTATATTGGCGTGTACGTCTCCCGAGTACTGGCATCCTTTCTGACGTTTGCCGTTACATTATGCAAATTTTCCAACTCATTAGATATGCTACAAAATTATGACTGGTATTCCACTACAAACATGAATAGGCTTATGTCATTGGACAATCCCCTATTTTAGCTATTTATGTTGTCTCTAATTTTTTGGTATTATATACAGCATTGAAATAAAAATGCTTATTGTAGCTTTTTATTATTTCTTTAGGATGAATTCCTAGGAGACACTTATTGGTGGGTCAAATGGTTAAAGCATTAAGAAACTTGATAAAAAGTAACAAAATAGTCTCCAGAGAATTGTACCAAGTTACTCAGAGCTGGGTGTGACAATTCTGGGCTGGCTGTTACTTTCATTATTGTCTCTCACAGATGCAATCATTGAAGAATTTTTATTTTACTGTGAATTATTTTATTACTAATGGGATTGAGCACTGTACTTATTTTTATTGGCCATTTGTCTTACTTCTGCGAATTGTCAATGGCTGCCATCCGCTCAATTATCTCCTTGGATGTCCAACTTTTTCTTATTGATCCTTAAGAGCATTTTATATTTAAGAACTTGAACTGTTCGTCATGTATTTTTCCCAGTAGGTTTTGTTTGCCTTTTAACTTGAAACACTATTGTTAATTTGCAGATATTTTAAATGTAATATAATCAAACCTATTGGTCTTTGTTTTTATAGGGTCTTCTCCATTCTAAGATTAGGTAAGTATGGCTCTTCCTCCCCTCTGATTCTGTTATGGGTCTTTTTTCCACAGGGAGTTATTGAATCAACATGAAACCTATTTTGGTGCCTGAGGGGAAGCAGAATTCTAAGTCTTCTTTTCCGAACAGTAACCTCGCAGTAACCTGCTCTCCCAGCACCACTCACTGAAAACCCACTTTCTTCCTCATGTGAACTGTGCGCGCGTGTGTTATTGACAATTATCAGAACTGTCCTGGTAGATCGGGACTGTGTCTTGGCCTCAAGTTCCGTTTGTTGCTCCAACTTTTTCATACTACTTGATTTACTACTTCTTGATAACACATTCATTTTGGTAGACAATACACCATTAACTTTATTTTCTAAAAATTTTGTCTGTTTCTACCTATTTGCTATATCTTGAAGAATCACTTAAGTTCCCAAAACATCCTGACATGATTTAGGTTAAAACTACTATATTTTTATAATATTAGGTCTTTACATTTGGGAACATGGCGTAGCTCTCCATTTAGTTAAATGGAAAAAAAAATTGGTTGGTTGTCATATGAGTTCTGTATTTTTCTTAAATGTATTCCAAGATGTTTTATATACTATAGTGAATACAATCTTCCCTCTCTTAAGGTCTTAAACTAGCTATTGCCAACATCTGAAACACTTATTTGCTAATGGTTTTATGCTGTAACTAGCTACTTTAGTACAAACTGTCTCAATAGTTCCAATAATATTTTCAATTTACTCTCTTGAGATTTTTTTAGGTGGACAGTGAAAACTATACATTATGGGGTTTTTTCTCTACCTTCTGGAGGCATATATTATTTATATTTTTCTTATCTTATTGCATTGTCTACAATGTGTAGGCCAGTGTTGGAGCAGGGAAATCAGCTCTCTTGCTTTGTTCCTAAATTTAATAAGGATCTTTTGACTGCGTACCCTGATGTCTGACATTAGGTTTTAGTTTAAAAGACAGAATATTTACCAAGTTAAGAAAGAATTATCCTACTCCTAACCTGCTAAAACGTCTTTATTCATCATAAATAGAGTCTCTTAGAAAATTATCAAAATGAACATTTTGTTACTCTTTTTAGGCCTGCTGATGTCGTAATTATATTAATAGTCCCCTATATTAAGCCATCATCTCATCTGGACATACATCTTTTTTGAAATCAGGATGGATTATTCTTTCAATATTCTGCTGGATTTGATTAAGTAGTATTTTATTTACAATTTAATAAATAAGTGAGAGTAGTCTGTAATTTTTCATACTATTTGGTCAAGGTTTATATAAGAACTGTTCTAACAATAAAATGATTCATTGGGGACTTTCCATTTCCTATCTGAGTGAACAAACATGAAACAACATGAAAATTATATTTTCCAAATCAACAACGAGACACCAACGAACACCTGTCAGAACGGCCAAAACCCAGGACACTGACAACACCAAGTGCTGAGGAGGATGCGGAGCAGCAGGACTCTCCCTCCCTGCTGGTGGGAAGGCAGCATGGGTCCAGCACTTTGAAAGACGCTTCTGCAGTTTCCTACAACACTGAACACACTCTCACCACCTGACCCATTATCATGCCCCTGGGTATGTACCCAAAGGAGTTGAAAACTTATGTCCACACAAAAACCTGCCCACAGATGTTTAAGCAGCTTTATTCTTAATTGCCAAAACCTCAGAGCAACCGATGGCCTTCAGGAGGCAATGGATAAATAAGCTGTGGTATATCCGACAGTGGAATATCAGCACCAAAGAGAAATGAGCTATCAAGCCATGGAAAGACATGGAGGAACTTCTGAGTGAAAGAACCAGTCAGAAAGCCTACATTATGTGATTCCAACTCTACGACAATCTGCAAAAAGGCAAAACTACGGAAACAGTAAAAAGACCAGAGGGGTGAGGGGTGAGGAGGGATGACCAGGGGGAGCACAGAGGGTTTTCAGGGCAGTGAAACTACTCGGTATGATACTATAATGGCGGAGACATGTTATTATACATTTGTCCAAACCCATAGAATGTACACCACCAGGAGTGAATCCTGATGTAATTGGGTGGTAGTGACATGTCCATGTAGACTCATCCATTGCAACAAGTGTTCCAGCTGGTGGGGGGTGTTGGTAGTTGGGGAGAGTGTGGGAGAGGGGCAGAAAGTGTATCGGAAATCTCTGTACCTTTCTCTCAATTTTTCTATGAACATGAAGCTGCTCTAAAAAAATAAAGCCTGGCCCTGGCCAGTGTTGCTAAGTAGTTAGAGCATTGGCCCACACTCCAAAGGATCACAGGTTCAATTCCTGGTCAAGGACATGTCCCTGGGTTTCAGGTTGGACCCCCGGTACCAACCTTGTGGAAAGCAACCAATAGAAGTGTCTTTCATATCAATGTTTCTCTCTCCCACCCCCTGCACTCCCTCCCTTCCTTCCACTCTCACTAAAAATCGGTGGGAAAATATTCTTAGTGAGGATTTAAAAATAAAGAAAAGATCGTATTGAGCCAATCTTTATTTTCCAGGAAATAATCCAGTTTCTCAAACTTATAATTTATAAGCAGAGTATAATAACCATGAATATTCCTACACTTACTTTTAATAACTTCATCTCTACAATCAGCATTTCTAATTTAGAATTGTATGCGTTTCTCTTTTTTGTTTGACTTATTGGATGTTTTATTTTTATTGGGTTTCCCCCAAAACAACCAATTTATAATTTATAAGGAATTTATAATCCCTTTGGCTACTCCATTTTCTAACGCATTCATTTCTGTACATAGCATTTTCTTGTCCTGCTTTTCTTGCTTGGTGTGTACACTAATTGTCTCTGCCCCTTCCTCACTGCTTAAGTGCCTAGTGTACCTGTTTGCATGTCCCTGTATGGTAACGAGTGACTTGAACACCATAAATTTCCGTCAACACTGCCTTGTTGACTTGCTGTACAGGCTCCATCAATGCTAACTAAATGGTAAGTGCCATTTTTATTTCCTCCTTGATGCAACTTGTTTTGTTGCATGATTCTTAATTCCCAAAAGTTTTAGGGTTGCAGTTAAAGTTCTGGCCAAAGTGGAAGTAGCATTTGATCCTGATCTGAATGGATGGAGATGGAGGATAGAGGGAACCACAAGAACAAAGACACAGAGGTGAGCATAGTTCGAGCAGGCACCCAATCCAGTGGCTGGAGTCTCGGTCTGCAAGGAAGGCGCCTCGGGACAGGGGTCCAGCTGCCAGTCCTCACTGCCACTGACAACACTGATTGGTGTTAGGGTGGGTCTCTCTCTCTCTCTCTCTCTCTCCATGGCATCCCTGTATCTATCTCTTTGGGGGGAAAAATAAAAGCAAAACTTTCTTTATAAAGTAATAAAGATAGATGACATGATACTATATATAGAAAACCCTAAAGATTACACACACAAAAACACTACTAGAACTGATGAATGAATTCCGTAAAGTAGCAGGATACAAAATAAATCTCCAGAAATCAGTTGCATTTTTATACACTAATAATGGACTATCAGAAAGGTAAACTATAAGAAAACAATCCCACTACAATTGCATCGAAAAAATAAAATACCTAGGAATAAGTTTAACTAAGACTTATACTCAGAATATTATAAGACATTGAAGAATGAAATTGGAGAAAATACAAAGAAGTGGAATCATATACCATGTTCATGGATGGGAAAATTGACATCATTAAAATATCCATACTACACAAACTATCTATAAATTCAATGCAATTCCTATCAAGATACCAATGGTGTATTTCACAGAATTAGAACAAACATGCAAATGATACCTCAAAGCCATAGCAATCAAAGTAGCCCAGTCCCGGCAACCTACACTTTTATGGTCAATTAATATTTGACAGCCCTGCCGGTGTGGCTCAGTGGTTGGGCAACAACCTATGAACCAGAGGTCATGGTTCGCTTCCTGATCAGGTCGCATGCCCAGGTTGTGGGCTTGATCCCCAGTTAGGGGGCATGCAGGAGGCAGCCAATCAATGATTCTCTCTCATCATTGGTATTTCTATTTCTCCCTGTCTCTTCCTCTCTGAAATCAATAAAAATATTTTTTAAAATATTTTTTTAAAATATTTCACAAAGGAGGCAAGAACGCAATGGGGTAAAGGTAGTCTATTCAATAAATGTTGTTAGGAAAATTAGATACGTGAAACTAGACCACATTCTTACATCACACACAAGAATAAACTTCAAAATGCATTAAGACTTAAATGTTACACTCAAAACCGTAAAAATCCTAGAAGAAAACGTAGGCAGTAACATCTCAGACATTCCTCGTGGCAGTATTTTTTTCTGATATATCTTTTCCAAGAAGGGAAACAGAAGAAAAAAATAAACAAATGGGACTACCTCAAACTAAAAAGTTTCTGCACAGCAAAAGAAACCATCAACAAAATGAAAAAACAACCCATTGAATGGGGCCAATGATACATCTAGTAAGGGGTTAATATACAAAAATTATAAAGAACTTATAAAACTCAATACCAGAAAATGACAACAAACAATCTAATTTAAAAAATGGGCAAAGGACCTGAATAGGCACTTCAGGACATACAGAGGCCAATGGACATATGAAAAAATGCTCAACATCACTGATCATCAGAGATGCAAATCAAAACCACAATGAGGTATCACCTCACACCTGTCAGAATGGCTGTCATCAATATATCAACAAACAACAAGTGCTGGCGAGGATGTGGGGGAAAGGGCACCCTCGTGTCCTGCTGGTGGGAATGCAGACGAGGGCAGCCACTGTGGAAGACGGTTTGAAGGGTCCTCAAAAAATTAAAAAATGGAATCGCCGTTTGACCCAGTGATCCCACTTCTGGGAATTTATCTGAGGAACCTGAAACACAAATTCAAAAGAATGTATGCATCCCTGTGCTCACTGCAGTGCTATTTACAACAGCCAAGGTTTAGCCCCTCGGTAGATGGGTGGATTAAAAAGCTGTGGTACATTTACACAATGGAATGCTGCTTGGCCGTAAAAAAGAAGACTTTTCCATTTGAGACATCATGGAGGGAACTGACGAGCATTATGCTAAGTGAAATAAGCCATTAGAGAAAGACAAGTACCATATGATTTCACTTATATGTAGAATCTAATGAACAAAATAAACTAGTAAACAAAATAGAACCAGGCTCATATACAGAGAACAGACCAACAGCTGTCAGAAAGAAGCAGGGTAGGGAGACTCTGTGAAAAAGGTTAAGAGATTAAGCAAAAAAACAAACAAAAAAAACTCAGCAGTTCTCAACCTGTGGGTCGAGACCCCTTTGGTGGTTGAATGACCCTTTCACAGGGGTCGCCTAAGACCATCCTGCATGTCAGATATTTACATGATGATTCATAACAGTAGCAACATTACAGTTATGATGTAGCAATGAAAATAATTTTATGGTTGGGGGTCACAACATGAGGAACTGTATTTAAAGGGCCAGAAGGTTGAGAACCACTGTCATAGACACAAACAACAGTATGATGATCATGGGGGGTGGGTGGGCGGGGAGAGGTTATAGGGGGGATAAATGATGATGGAAGGAGACTTCACTTGGAGTGGTGACCACACAATACAATAGAAGATATAGCATTGCACACCTGGAACCTATATAACTTTATTAACCATTGTCACTCAAATGAATTCAATAAAAAAATGTTTAAGGGATTCCCAATAAAAATCTCATCACCATTCACACACAGAGACGGACCAGAGCAACTCAAGCCATTTCTTTGCCCCGCAAGACGACTCGGGTTGAGGGCCAGGCACGGGGATGCCTCAGCATCAGGACCTCCCCCTCCCCATCGCCGACCACCCACTCACCCACCCGCAGCTGAAATGCGGGCACCACGCATGAGTCGCCCTGGAGACTAAAGCCGTCTGAAACAAAGTGTATGTCAAAGCTCCCCAGTGTTCCCCTCGCAGCTGGGGGCGGGGGGGCTCCTGCCCCTGGGCCCTGGCCCACACCAGCTCCCTGGCTGGGACGCAGGCCCAGGCGTGAGCTTCCACATGATGGTGTGCGCTGCCCACTGACGTCCTGTCCCCGGCGGTTTAATCATTTCTCGAAAACAATGCATGGAAACGAAGTCCTGTGGACCCACTCAGGGGCTGAGAGGCCTTGGGTCTCCGAGGCCGACAATGGAAGAAGGACTGCAAACAGATAGGAAAGAAAACACGATTAAATCACCAAGGTGACACAAAATCAATCGAAGCCGGGCCGGTCGATACTCCTTCACTCGGGGCTGCGGGCAGCTCCCGTGTGTTTTCAGATTGCCCCCGATTGCTTCCTGTTTGCACTGGACGAAGGGACTTTGGGGGAAAAGGGGGCCGGCCATTTCCCGACATGTCTCACTGGCTCCTTCAGGGTGGTTACAGGTCTGCCCCTCGGTGGGCAGTGTCGCGGGTCAGCCCCAGCCCTGTGCACAGAGGAGACCCCAGTGCCCACACCAGCACAACGGCTGGGCAAGGCCTGGGTCCCAGTGACTGAGCTGACCTCTAGGAAAATCAAGGAGCTGCCGTTCGCTGCCCACTGGGACGGTGGAGGTCCCGGCCCCTCCCCACGTTGGCTCTGCATCACGGAGCACTGGACCCTGGCCCGCCCACAGAGCAGACCACAGATGCAGACCAGCCCGCCAGCAAACCATGCTTCACCACACGTGTCCGCAGGAGGGAGCTTCACACTGAGAGAGGGGGCCGGGGTTCTAGCAGTGACTCCGCGGCCAACTGCCAATGGCCTTAAGCTCCTTAAGCTCCCGGGTCCTCTTCTTTTCATCTCTTCAACGAGGCTGCGGCAACAGTGATCTTAAGACCGTTTTTAACCGCCGAAATCCTCCTCCTATGAAATTGGACTGAAATGCCCGTGGAGCATTTGCACTTGGCGATGATCAAACCAGCGATGGTCGGCTCTTGGGACATTTTTCAAACCCTCTGGACAAACCACACCTGAACAGTATCAAAAACACACCTGAACAGTGGGGGGGACACACCTGAACAGTGTGGGGGACACACCTGAACAATGGGGGGGACACACCTGAACAGTGATGGGTACACACCTGGACAGTGAGGGGTACACACCTGAACAGTGGGGGGGACACACCTGAACAGTGGGGGGGACACACCTGAACAGTGGGGGGGACACACCTGAACAGTGATAGGTACACACCTGGACAGTGAGGGGGACACACCTGAACAGTGGGGGGGACACACCTGAACAGTGATAGGTACACACCTGGACAGTGAGGGGGACACACCTGAACAGTGGGGGGGACACACCTGAACAGTGATAGGTACACACCTGGACAGTGAGGGGGACACACCTGAACAGTGGGGGGGACACACCTGAACAGTGATAGGTACACACCTGGACAGTGAGGGGGACACACCTGAACAGTGGGGGGCACACACCTGCACTGTGGGGTGGACACCTGAACTGTGGGGGGCACACGTGCAGCATGAGCTGCATGTACCCTGCCATTCACTGAGCACCTCACAGCAGCAGGATGTGGCCGGCCTGCATTGGTTATTAATAGGGAGACGGTATTTTCAAGACAAAAATAACCTTGTCCTCTGAGCTAAGGAAATGTGAAACCGCACATAAAATATCTGCAGTTAGCAGCCAAGGAGAGCAGGCCTGTGGTCACTCCTCACAGTGTTCACTGCTTGGGTCGCAGGGCCTCTTCTGGACACAAGAGGCCCGGATTCCAGTCTGGGGTGTAACTCAGCCACGGAAACCTGGGCTGCCTGTGACAGGGGACACGGCTGGAGGACAGCGTCACGTGGGCTGGCGATGGGCCTGTGTGCCTGCGGAGCCCGGGGAAGGGGAAGGGCAGCGTCACCCCCATCCTTGCAGGAGGCGGCAAAGGGCAGGCGCCCAGGCCCCACAGCCACCATCCCTGCTATTCAGAGGGGAGCCAGGGCTGCAGCCTCGGGGCCCCGCTCCTCCCAGGTGACAGGTGTGCTCACCTGCTTCCCAGAGGCTGGAAGCCAGAGAACCCCGACAGGGCACTGGCAGGTCCACTCAGCTCACAGCGATCAACCTCCAACGTTCTCGCATCCATTCTTGTCTTTTCCTTGTTCAGTGGTCGGCAAACTCATTAGTCAACAGAGCCAAATATCAACAGTACACAATTGAAATTTCTTTTGAGAGCCAAATTCTTTAAACTTAAACTATATAGGTACGTGCATTGTTATTAACTTAATCAGGGCACTTCTATGGCTTAAGAAGAGCCACACTCATGGGGCCAAAGAGCCGCATGTGGCTCGCGAGCCGCAGTTTGCCAACCATGGTTCTAGACCAAGTTGCCCTCGAGCACCTGTGTTTCGATTCTGCACTTCTAACAATTCTCCAAACAGGCAGTATTTGGGGAAGAATGAGAAGCTGAGTATCCACCTGACCGTTTTTTGCTTATTGCCTTAAGGATGTTTCTTCAAGGAACAGTCTGGATTTGAATTTGCTTTGTAGGGTGTGTATGGGCTGTGTTGTGTCTTTCCCCAGGTTTGCATGTTGGGATCCTAACCCTAGCACTTCAGGATGGGTCTGTCCTAGGAGACAAACTTTAAAGAGGTTTTAAGGTAAAGAGAGGTCATAGGGCGGCCCTGACCCAATGCGACTGGGGTCCTTATAGGCCAAGAACATGACACAGACACACAGAGAGACGACCGTGCGACGAGGCAGGAGAGGACGAGAGGCCAGATGAAGAAGTGGGGAGACATTATTCCAGGGTCGGGACAGCTGCCCTGGGTGTTGCAGAGGGTGGGAATGGAGAAGGTAGCATCAGGAGGGTGATGGGCACTGGCTGAGACCTGGGCCCTGGGTCGGCCAGGCCTCTGGCCATGTAAACATCACGCAGCAAGGCTGCCTCTACCTGAGACCTGAGTGCTCCCTCCTTCACCCCAAAAAGAGGAGACACAGGCTGACGCATCGCACAGTTTGTATTCGTACATGTCCCCTC
>NW_006293525.1:595451-598467 GCF_000327345.1 Myotis davidii | reverse complement strand
CCGGCCTGGGAGGCTGCTGTGCGGGATGACCCTGCCCCAGGTGGCCTCTGGCCGTGTGCTGAGGTGGGACATGGCTGCCTGGAGGGGACGTGGTTGTGGAGCTGCCTCGGAAGCGGCCCCCACTCCCGGCCGGGCAGCTGGGTGCGAACTTGCATCCCTCCCTCCTGGCCGCCAACTCGCCCGACTGCGTGCTCAGCAGCCTGGGGATGGAAGCCCTCAGGGCGTGCCTTCTCGGGAACTTTCCCTGCAAAATCAGATTAATTAGCACTGGGCCTCGGCACCAGGCGGACAATGGCGGTCTATTCTCCCGCAGCTGAGCATGAAGAGGCCCGTGGACTATCTACAACCCGTCATGCCCGGCCACTGAGGACAGGTGGCCCCAGGCTCTCTGCTGGCTCGGTCCGTGCGCACGGGGCCTCACGGGGTAGGAGACAGCCTGGGACCATGAGGTGCCCCACCCAATGCACTCGGGGCCTCCAAGGTCCTCAGACAGAAACCTGACCCACTCTACCCCAAGGTGGAATGCCTCCGTTTGGAAAAAGAGAGAGGTCTGATATCAAACTGAGTTCACTCTCTAAGTCAAAATGGACAGCCTTAGGCTCCTGGCCATGACAATGGAGGCAGGGGGGGACTGCAGAAAGAGCCCCAACCTGAGTCATGGGGCTCAAATGTCTACTTCATCCTCTGTCTCAGAGGGCAGTACACCGTCTTCCTTACCTCTGCTTCCCTGATAGTCCCAGGGGAAGTTATTCTCTCCCAAAGTAAGTGCTAGTTAAACGTTTGCAGACCCTGGCGGTTTGCTCAGTGGATAGAGCGTTGGCCCACAAACTGAAGGGTCACGGGTTTGATTCCCAGTCAAGGGCATCTACCTCTGTTGCAGGTTTGATACCCAGCCACGGTGGGGGTGCATGTGGAAGGCAACCAATCGATGTGTCTCTCTCACATGGATGTTTCTCTCTCTTTTCCTTTCCTCCCTCCCTCCCTTCCACTCTCTCTAAAAAAAAATAAATAAATAAAATCAATGGAAAAAATATTCTTGGGTGAGCATTAACAAAACAAAACAAAAAAAATAGCAAAAAATAAACATTTGCAGGATGAATGAATGAGTGAATGAATGAATAGATCCCAGAGGACCAAGAAGGTGCTAACCCTCAGGGGCCTTGAGGACAAGCAGTGACAAATGGGTCCTGAAAGGGCAGAGGCCGTGTGTCAGGCGAGGGTGGCACTAGCTCGGCCCTACTACCCACTGTCCCATGCACAAGCCACTTCCATCCACAGGGAGAAAGGTGAGGGCAGTTGCTTTGGTTTGAAACTTTATTCATGGGCCCCAAAGCTTGAATTTCATGTCATTTTCGCATGGCATGGAATATTATTCAACTTCTGATTTTTTCCCATCATTTAAAAATGGAAAAACTCCTCCCAGCTCAACAGTCACATGAAAGAAGTACATGGCCAGGTGGCTGACCTCCAGTTCCAGATGGGGCAGAGCAAGGTCCCAGAAAACCCTGGGCCCTGCGGAAGGAGGGAGGTTGGGTCATGCATTTACCCCAGATTTCCACCACAGTGACGAGCTTCTCTGTTAGCAACACAGACCCTAGCCTGTGGCCACCTGTGAAGCCATGCCGCTGCCCAGATGCTCACCCCCACGTGCCTCCACCCACTCCAGGCCCACCCCCTAGCTCAGGTGCCTTGAGCTAGAAAGAAGATCCAGGCGTCATGTTCCTGAGGACGCTGAGGTTGTTACGTGGCATAAACTTGCCTCACTGTAGATATGACCCTGGTTTCCATGTTCTGGCTTTAGAAATTATCTCTCGATTGCAAATTCAGAAGCAAGGCTGTCCTCACTGCCCCGCCTCTCACTGCCCCTGAACCACGGAACAACCACGTTTTTCTGACCCTTGTAGACGTGGAGGTTGCACTGTACCAGCTTCACAGGTACCTCTTGATTTTTCCACTCTGTAAATTAGGATGGCCACTCCTGCTCTCCCCACAACTTTTGCCAATTATAATTTTACTAGAGGCTCGGTGCACAAATTTGTGGACATTGAATGGAAATTAATCAGAAGAAATATTTTAATATCACTATCCGCCCTCTCTCTAATAGAAGTGTCAACCAAATTCACGATCGGCAATGACATACGGAAACCCATGAGTGCAATTGGCGCCAGCGAGAGCTTTCTATGTATCACACATGCGCGAGTCAGCTTACCCTTTTACACACCTATCTAGTCCAGGACTTCTGTGAGGATCAAATGAGATGAGGCACGGGAAAACGCTTCACAGATATTTGGTTAAAGTGTGAAATGTTTCTACCTGGCTATAAAGCAAGTCATGTTCCTGGATTGAAGAAACTCCATGGAGGCTAGTCGCTAGGGAGAGGAAGCCAGGCGTTGCTATGTGACGTCATTACCCGGACAGACACTTAGCATATTAGCCTTTTATATAGAGAGATTTTTACACTGTCAGGAAGGCTAGCATCGGCATTCAATCTTGACACCAAAATGAAGTATTCTGGGCTTTATTCCATTCAATAAGATAAATAAATGTTTTTAAAACATTGGGTGCATTTCCATGATTATGGCTGCATGGAGATTGTTCCTTCAGACGAGTGGACTGGTCCCACTGACTTATTCATGGGTCCCCTGCCAGGGTCCCCTGGCAGCGAGGTGACTCTCCAGCATGAAAAAGGCATTCTTCCGAATTCCCGCCAGCAGCCATGTCATTATAGATGCCTGTTCACATCAGCTGGCTGCTGGGATAGTGCTGTGTGGGGGTGGGGACAGACGAGGGGCAGAGTTCTGAGAGCCCTGGACACACAGACACGGTAGCTATCTGTCTCCAGCCTCAGGTCCGCAGTCTGCCTGGCCACTCAGACCCGCTCCACTGGGGACAGATGTGGCCGCATGCCAGCACCCCGCAGGGTGGCTCTGGCCACCTTCATCTTGCAGGATTTGTGGAAACATCTTCCGTGCTGTCACCCCTTGGGATCCATCAGGTGTGGGTTCATCTTTGTTCT
>NW_006293525.1:586811-595381 GCF_000327345.1 Myotis davidii | reverse complement strand
CTGGCAACTTGTAAAATCATCACCATCTCCTATGAACGCCCCAGGCCGGGGCGCAGTGAGTGCACTTGCCTGCGCCTGGGGGTGAGGCGGGCCTGTGGGCGCAGAGCTGGGCAGAGCCGGCGGCAGCTCCGGAGACTCTGCGGACGGGCAAGCAGGAGGCAGATGTGGCCCCTCGGCCTCCCCAGCAGCCTGGGTGTCCCCCACTTCACACGGCCAGTGAGGGGCGTTCCCAGCACACAGGGAGGCAGCTGTGGGCACGTGCCCCCAGCTGAGGGCGACCGGGAGTCCTGTCTATCCTCAAGAGGAGCCTGTGGCTACCGCCGACCCCCAGCGACCCCGGCTCTCCCTTGCCCGGTCTCACATCCTCCTCCTCCCTCCTGATTCCTGGGACCACCCCCGAGTGAACGCTTTCCCAGGCCCGCCCCAGGCTCTGCACAGGGTGAACCATGCCGGGGGCTGGGGAAGAGTGTGCAGGGGTCTCGGGAGCCGGGTCCGGGGAACAGGTCCGAGTGCAGCTGCTCAGAACATGAGGACATCTGGCCCTGGGGGAAGGGCTGGGGAGGGGCGTTGAGCAGTGACAAAGGGCTCCATTGCAGGCGGGAGCCCTGTCCCTGGGGCTCAGGAGGGACCGTCTGTGAGCCCTGAGGTGGGACCCTGTTCAGGTGATGGATAAGACCAAGCCATCCAAGCCCAGACCCTAGAGACCCAGAGCCTTCCAGCCAGTGCGGTGGGCCGACCCCAGGAACCATGTGGGAGGGCGGGGCTGCGCCCTCCACATTAGCATCGCGCAAAATCTGAGTCATTTTCAAGCTGAAGTTTGCATTTAACTTTTCCTTAATTGTAAATGGGTTTAGGGCCCGTCACAGGTAACCCTGCAAGTCATCACCCGCAGGCCTCTTGTGTGAAACAGTGGCGAGAACCGCAATCGATGGACATACATCAAGAGTGAGAGGTTTATGCGGGGCGAGACAATGGCTCAGCAAAGCAAATGTTTGCCTTCTTTAAGAATAGCGTTCTCATGTATAAAGTATGAGTAATAAGATCAATGCCGCTGGCATCGAGCGGCCGCGGGGCCTGACAGGTGACTAGATAAGAAGGGCCCACGCCCTCTGCTCGGTAAACAGGTGCCCGGGGCTTTGGTTCCTCGTGGATGGCGGTGGAGATTTCCGAGAGGTGCCAGTCGAAGATGAGCTGCAACTGCACTTCCGTGAGGAGCTGCCCCCGATGAGCCCGCCGTCTCCCTGCTCAACATCAAGAAGTGTTTGTCAGCTCCATGATGATGGTCCTTCCTGTAAGAACACTGGAACCTCAATAGGTGAAATGGAGCCCGGGGGCTCATGCCTATTTTGGGGTGCACTGAAGAGAATGGTGGGAAGGGTCCCCGTCACTGAGGTGGGACGTGGCGTGTCTCCAATCAACCTGACAGTGATGCTATGAATGAGGTCACTGGCACGGCGATGGCATGCAGCGTGTGGCAACGGTGGACTTTGGAGACGTGGGCAGGTGTGTGGCGGACCCCTCTCCCCATGGGCACTAGGGGTGCGCTGGGGGCGGCAGAATGGCGTGGCTAACCACCCACTGTTTGTAGGGCTTTCTGAGGGCTGCTCAGAGGTGCCAACCGGAAAGACAGATGCATCAAAATTGGAGTCACTGCTCCAAGCAGGAACTCCACCACGTGTGATTGTCATTGCACCCTGGCCACGCGTCCTGCTGCCGGCCGGGCTGCCCCGCCTCCTCCCTGGAAGATGCAGACCCCGCTGTCCACACCTGGGGGCCCCGCCTCCTACCTGCTCCGCTTCGTGGCGAGACCAGCCCAGCAGGGACCCCAGCGCCTGGGGCGGCTGGAGGAGACCCTCTGACTGAGAAGCAGCCCGGGCGCTGTTCTCGGGGTCGGAGCTGGAGGAGGCGCCTCCCAGGCCCCGACCCAGCAGGTTGCCCTGTGGTGGCACATGCGGGGACACCCCCTCACTGCCCCCCGGGGGTGGCTGAGGAAGGCTCTCTGATGGAGCTGGGCCTTGGCAAGCCCACGCGGGGCTGGCTGCCAAGTGCTGTCCCAGCAAAAGGGCCGTTTTGCAGGAAAGAGGAAAAATGATTGCAAATATGAGCTGACGTCAGCTTTGTCTTTGGAGACTGAAAGTTGGTGGCAGGATGAGGTCATTGGAACAGGCTCTCTCCTCCTAAAGTCTTCCCATTCCCTGGACAGGAGCCCTCGCCCAGGGCCTCCCGTGTCCCAGCGCACCCAGGGCCGGAAGCGACAACCACCTCAGAAGGCAGGGCTTCTGCTGCCCCTGCCAGAGCGGCCCACTCCAGCCCCACAGCCAGTGCCACCTTCGAAACGTCAGTGTTTCCTGAGCCTGCGAGGGGACGCCGAGCCTGGTCACTCCCTCCAGCGCGGCCGCGACCCTGCCTCATGTCCCTTAGCTGGTGACATCCCACAGCCAGCCTGGCCCCAGTTTGCCCACATCAGACCACAGATGGGTCATCCCCGAGGAGAGGGGCAGGAGGGCCCCTGTCAGGGAGGGAGGGGCAGGGGCGAGTGGTTTGCTGCGTGTCCCAGGAGCAGCCAGCATGGAGCTGGGTCAATGGCCACCAAGCAGCGTGGAAAGAACTCAGAGAGGCTCAGTGCCGCACTCAAGGCCACACAGCTGGGTGAGGAGGAGCGGGACTTGAACTTGGCTCTCTCGGGCTGTCATGCTGTGGGCATGGGCACAGCCCCCCAAAGAAAGTAGAGACAGTTCCTGGTATGGAAGCCCCGAATTTAACCTTGGCCTTTCTGCCCAAGGTCTGGTCGGCCCATGTCACCCCAACAAGTCTCCTTGGGGGTAGGCAGAGGGGAGCAGAGAGGAGGGGACCAATGTGACCAAGGCTGGGACAGGAGTGAGGGCCGGGGAAGAGAGAGAAGCCAGGAGCTGAGAGGTGGCAATGTGACCTCACCCAGAAAACATCTCGTTCCGAGGAGGAGCAGCAATGTCCCCTGGAGAGACATCCCGGCAGGTGGAGTCTGGGGTGCTGGGTGCCCACCACCCTGAACCTTGATGTAAATGGTGTACAGCCTCTCCAGGTCTCTGGGACCTTGCCCCAGGTGCCCCTCCATCAGGATGAGGACCCCAGAAATGGATCACGTTGGGGAGACTTATTAAGTAACTTCCTTCAGAGGTTCTTGGGCCTCCAAATGGAGAACCTGGAGCCCATCCTGCCTTTCGGAGTGGGGCATGGGGGGCAGGCCTCAGAGTGCGGCACCCAGAGAAGCCGTGGTTAATCATTGATGGGCATGCGAGGCCTTGGGCTTTCAGGGAGGTGGCAGTGAGCGGCAGCAGCCAAGGGCGGGATGGCGGCGGCACTCAGGAACCTCTCGTACCTCCCACCCAGGGCACCAGGGCCCGCTCCTCTCCTGCTGAGCTGAGCTGAGCTGGGGGAGCAGAAGCAGAGGGCAGGAAGGGCAGGGAGTGTGAGGTGAGGATGAGCAGGGGCACACGCAGGGGCCCCCAGCCACCACCAGCAACAAGGGCCAGCGAGGTCTTCAGGGGCACCCTCTAGACCAGCCGTGGGCAAACTACAGCCCGCGGGCCAGATCCGGCCTGTTTGAAATGAATAAAACAAACAAACAAAAAAAAAAGACCGTACCCTTTTATGTAATGATGTTTACTTTGAATGTATTAGTTCACACAAACACTCCATCCATGCTTTTGTTCCGGCCCTCCGGTCCAGTTTAAGAACCCATTGTGGCCCTCGAGTCAAAAAGTTTGCCCACCCCTACGTCTAGCCCAAGTCCTTGAGCCGCCCATTGTGTGGCCAATGCCCACACCAGGAGTATGGGGGTCCATTCCAAAGTTCGATGACTCCCCAGTTTTCCTGAGCTAAGGGGTGAGTTAGGGCCAGGAATGGGCAGGTGGACAGGAGCTAGCTGCCAGGCGGCAGGCCCCTCGCCTGGGCACCGGATCTGCCTCACGCCCCCTCAACGAGTGACCTCTGGCTCCCGCTCCTGGGAGTGGGCGCTGATGCTCACGAGGCTGCGCTACACCCTCGCTGCACTGCCCTCCGATGCCCAGCCGGCGGGACAGTCCTGTGTCCCTTCAAATCACAGGCTTATTTCATCCCATGCACGTTTGCTCAGCGCCAACAAAGGCTGGGGTCTTGAGACAAAGGCCTGACACAGGTGGGGCCTGTCCTGCCCTTGAGCACAGGCCAACCCCCGCCACCCCCTGGCACTGTCATTGCCCACGGCCCCTGCAGCTCCCGGGCTGTGACCCAGAGACGCACACAGGCGCGCCTGCACCTTCCTGGGGGCAGAGGTCACCAGATGCGGGTCTGGGCATCTGCTTGGCCCAGCCGCCAGGAACAGGCTCCGAACGTGCCTCCCGCATCCCCTCCCGCAGCTCTCCCTCCGCTCCGCCCGCTCAGCGCTGACCGTCCTTCAGGTGAAACTCCTTTTGGGCCGCACGGCCGCCCGTCCTAGATCCCCAGCCCCAGGGACGCCCAGCACGTGCCGCCTTCTGTCCCGGGACGGCCAAGGCCGCCACCGCCACGCCTCCTGCTCTGCTGCAGACAGTTCCACAGCCAACGGAAAGGGGGGGCGCCTAATTCTGACCCTGAGCAGCACAATGCTGACTGGAGGTGACTGGAACTCACATGTTCACTTTCAAAGTGAAGTTCTCAGGGAGTAAACATGAATGTTCCTTCTCAAAAGCGAAGGGCAGGGACCAGGGAGCCTGCCTGCGTGCCTGCTGAGCCACCGTCCCCACGGGCGGCCCTGGGAGGCTGTGCCCGGCGGCTCCCATGTCTCGTCAGCAGCAGTCAGTCGCCAGCCCCGGAGCTGCTAGGGACCCAGAGGCGATGAAAAAGCAACCGCTTTAGAGACAAAGGAGGGGAAACCAACACAGTTTAACTTCTCGTCCAAACAGACAAAAGGCCATTTGGATGACGAAGTGGCCTTTACTCCTGACGGCGCGGCCGGGGTCCCACAAACAGCTGTGCACCTTGGGTGGGGATGCAAGTGTCCCCCCGAGCCCAGGCCTCCTTGCGGGGCCCTCCCGTCCTCCCTGGAAGAGCAGGTGGCCGCTCAGGGACCTTGCAGGGAGGGCCGGGCCTGGGCCACAGGCCAGGAATGGCTCCAAAAGGAAGCCAGGCCAAGCGGGCACAAACCCAAAGTCATGTCACCGGAGGCCAGCCTGCCAGGTGACATAGGAAAGCACGAATGGGAGTGGCCGCGAAGAGCAGAAAATTTCAACATCAGCGGAGTCCGGAGACCAGGGATTGTTCTTGGCCAGCAAGCCACAGTGTGACAGCCCGTCCGCAGGGCCGGCCCCGTCCATCGTGTCATGGCGGCACCCACAGCGAATGGCGGCGCTAACAAGCACAGGCTGAGTGTGATCCACACGAGGTCCACGCACACCATCGCGCCTCCCGAAAGCCACGCACGATCAGGAGCGCACGTGTTTCAGATATTCTCAAAGTGACCGATGTTTGTTCTTCAAAGGCAGACGCCCTTTTCAGAGAGATCAGAAATGCCAGAAGTCACATCCAGTGGGTGACCTGTCCCACCAGGTCAGACTGCAGCGAGGTGAGCAGCAGCGAGGGCGGCCACTGAGCGCCTGGGCATATGAGCTGGCTTCCTTACTGGGATTGCATCCATATGTGTGCACGTGTGTGTGTATGTGTGCATGTGTGCGCCCATACACTGGTGTATGTGTTTGTGTGTGTGCATGCACATGTGTGTCACACTTGTTTGAGGCCACTGCGGAGTGAACACACCCACAGTCCGTGCCTACGAGTATCACTGGGACAGCATTCTTCCTCACCCCTTCGGGAGAGCCAGCGAGTCTCCCAGCGGGTACCTGGGGTGGTTCTGGATTCTCTCGGCGCTGCTGAGACCAGAACCTTCCTGAATTGGGCAGAGATGCACACACACATAACAGACACTTAACGAGTCTGGGACTGAGAGTGGGAAACGGTTACAGATTCTGTAAACATCTGGGTTCACGGGCCCACAAGGGACAGAGGCACAGAACTTTCCAGTGGGGGGGGGGGTGCCGCCTCCCGAGGAAAAGGCTCCCAAAGACCCCAATCTGCCTGTGCTCAGACCCCAGCCTCGAGCACAGTGCAGAGTGTGAGCCGTAAAGGGTCCTGGGTTTGGAGTCCTCTGTCAGTGCGAAGAGCTGCCACGGCCTTGGTCTGAGGCGGGAGAGTGGCCCCAGGGAAACAGCACCCCTGCCAGCAAGGCCCAGCCTTTTGTATAGTCAGTGAGTGAGTCCTCGTTGGTAGCGTCGCTGATGCAACCGTGAAAGCACCCCGGCTGTGGCAATGGCATCTCGAGAGCAGGCCTGAGGCCACAGCTCAGCCCCTGATGCGCTCCGTCTCCCTGACTCAGGGACCCGTGGGTCCCCAGGCCTGCGGCTCTGAGACCCTGGAGCCCACGGATAGAGCACCGAGTGCACGACTTGGTGTAGTATATCTGCATACCCTCAAACTGTGACCACCGTCTACACCCAGCAAGCAAAGCCTGCTGGCTCAGAGGGCGCCGCCACACACCGTGTCTTCACTGTACCTTTGCGAGGACCCACGGGCCTATCTCCGGGCCTGGCTCTCTGGTGCTCGTGAAATAAACTTGTGGGTCGGACTCTGAAACCTGAACCACAGGGCACAGGGGATGCGCTGCTTCTTGGTGACACTGAGATTCAAGGCCAAGTCCTCTGCCTCCCGGCCCCGGCCTCCCCACGGAAGAGGTGCCGGTCTGAAGCCTTTTTCTACAAAGAGGCAGCCGTTGTCTCAGATGACCACGAAGGACATCTCTGTCAGTGCAATTGCCAGGACTGAAGTGGTTTGGTCAATGAAAATTGACTGGTTACATTTCTAGGTCCGAATCACAGCCATAAGCCCACAGATCCTCCAAAAATAAGTCACCAAACAAACCTAATTATTCTTTTGCTATTTATTAATCCTCACCCGAGGATATTTTTTCCATTGATTTATAGAGAGAGTGAAAGGGAGGAAGGAAGGGAGGAAGGAGGGAGGGAGGGAGGGAAGGGGGGAGAGGGAGAGAGAGAGAGAGAGAAACATTGATGTAAGAGAGACTCACTGATTGGTTGCCTCCCACTCACGCCCACCCAGGGCCGGGGATCGAACCTGCAACCCAGGTACATGCCCTTGACTGGGAATCAAGCTCATAACCCTTCGGGCTGACACTCTAGGCACTGAGCCACGCCAGCCACGGCCAAACAATTGTTCTCAAAAAGGCTCTCACGTAATACTTCCGTCTCCTGGGTTCGCTTGTTTGTGCCGCCTGATGGCACTTGATAGGGGTGCCAGACGTTTAGGAAAATTTCATGAGACATAAGCTTAATCCCGAGGGACCTATACCCATTAACTCATGTTTTTCTACTGCTGTTCAGCAACGTTAACCCTTTCCTTTAGATGACAGTCCAGAAGCACCCAGAGCTTCTGCATGTGAACTCCAGGGTCGCTCGTCCGGGCCACACACGTTTCCGTAAGTGTCGTCTGAGACTTCTCGAATGACAGTTTGCTGCCCATCGCCCAAACTGTGAGGCTTTGACACTGACTTTGAATGAAATCTTCTCCCTAGTGGGCGACAAGGATGAGCAGGGCAGCCCGATGGGTTCGTGTGCGTGCGAGCATCCATCCGAACAGCCCGGCCGGGCACGGTGCAGGCGCCAGCAGGAGCGGCCTCCGTGTGTCCGCTTTCCTGCTCTGGTCAAACCTCCATGTGCATTATCTCACTACACCCCACGCGCCACTGGGCCACGCGGACACTTGGACAGCACAGGCCCGTCTTCTCTCTACCGTGAAGGAAGCAGCCAGAGAAGTGACCGCCTGAGCCCCGGGGCTCAGAGGACCAGAGCAGGCCCACTCCTGACCTGAGCCCACACCCAGGGCCCAGGAGCGGGGACCCTCTCCCAGCCCAGGCCAGAAGACCCAGGGCTCAGTGACAAAGGTGCGTGGGGGCCCAGGCTGGGCAGGAGACATCGGGACAACTACAGGCACCTGGTTTTCCACCTCTGCCCTTGCTTCACTGCTGTCCGGCCCCTCATGGGACAATCTCCAGGGACCTTCACCACTGGGGCTGGCAGCCGGGTCACCAGGAGCCAGAAATTTCCAAGAGAAGGTGGACGGCAGACAAGGGTCCCAGAGCTACTCTCTGTGGAGCTGAGCGGGGACCTGGGATGCCCCCCGGGGACCAGGGTCCTCTGGTGCTCTTCTTCTAGTCCCTACCTGTGATCTGAATCCACGAAGCTGCCGTGGAGACAGACTCTCTAGCCCAGGGGTGGGCAAACTTTTTTACTCCAGGGCCACATGGGTTCTTAAACTGGACCGGAGGCCAGAACAAAAGCATGGATGGAGTGTTTGTGTGAACTAATACAAATTCAAAGTAAACATCATTACATAAAAGGGTACGGTCTTTTTTTTTTTTTTTTTTTAGTTTTTTTCATTTCAAACGGGCCAGATCCAGCCCGCAGGCCGTAGTTTGCCCACGGCTGCTCTATCCACTAACAGCCAGGACTCTGTATTCTTTTTTCTAACAAAATTACTAAAGGTGCCATCAGAAAGACAAGGAA
>NW_006293525.1:580741-586797 GCF_000327345.1 Myotis davidii | reverse complement strand
GTAGTTATGTCTTGAATGTTATTGTCCCATCCATGGATGGAGTATTCCCTCAGGGTGTCTGATTATGTGGCTTGCTCCCTACCATGCCATGCCAAACATTGTGGAGGTGCTGACTGAACAACACAAAATACAATACAATGCAACATGGCAAAATAGGGACAGAACACGAATGTACACAAGATACCTATAACCTCAATAAAAATGACCACCATAGAAAAGAGAATTAGGAGAGAGAAAAGAGCAAATTCAAACGGGCCATAGTTTGCCCACGGCTGCTCTAGACAGACAGTCAGTGTGTGTCTGAAAGGCCTTGTGGGGTTTCCCATGAGGACCTGGCAAACGCAGAGACCATTTCAATCTCTGCAGGAAATGAGTGACGGAGAACCAGAGAGCTGCAATGCCCTGGGAGCCACAACAGACCATAAACAACTGTTCCAATGTCGGAGTCTCTGGTGTCAGTGGTCAGGAGCCATGAGAGCAGCAAGAGAGGGACCTGGGGATCTTCTAACCCAATGGAAGGGGTGGACAGCCTTTCTTCCTGGGGTGCACGGCGGTGAGGTTTGGGGCAAGGGGTGGGACCTCCGTGGGGTCACTCAGAAGCTCAGGGTTATGAGACAGGTGACACACCAGTGTGGGTGGCCACAGCCTCCATGCCTGGCATCACAGGACTACACCTCCTCCACCCTGTGTGCCTTCAAGGACCCGAGACGCTGGCCTGCCAGCAGGGCACTGGGAGGAGTGGATCTGGGCGCAGGGGCAGGGAGGCCTCTGCTCCGGCGGCCTCTCTTCGGAGCGCCCGAGACTCAGCTCGCTCCTCGGGGACAGGGAAAGGCTGCGACCTCCCCTCGACATTGCCAGGAAGGCTCATTGGGATGAAGGGGGAGTCTGAGGGGCAACAAGCCCCCACAGGCTGGGGAAGCTCCGCTCCGCGGGCTGGTTCGCCCACACTCCCCCTCGAGTCCCCTGCTCCCCGCAGCCTCCACTACTCAATCCCACAGGCAGGTCCCAGGCCTGAGAATTCTCGACTGTACACTCCAATGTTGTCTGCCATTCACCCCGAGACGGAGCGAGAGGCCTGGGTTGCAGAACCATGGACAGCTACCATGTCATGGGCGCCAGGGAGGGCTCAGCGCCTCACTCACCCTGGCCATCCCACCCTGGGCGGAGGGGGAGCGAGGACCTGGGCTCCGGGCCAGCTGAGACGGGGACCTGGACCCCTCCACGCATGATGTTTCTGTCCATCACACTGAGAGCCACCCCTTCCCAGGGCTGAGCACCCAGGAGGGGTGCCAGGTGCCACCACTGACCACAACGGAGGGCTCTGGACAGCCTCCATCTGCTGAGGCCTCACCCAGGTCGCTGTGGACAGCGAAGGGCCTGGGCCTGCTGACCCGCACTGACACAGCACCTTTGGGAGAGAGGGCTGAGTCAGAACGGAGGCATCAGGTTGACAGGAAAGGGACCGATCAAGGGCCCCTCAGCTCGAGAAGGGGTGGGCCCATGGCAGCCACAGGTGAGCACCTGCTGGGTGCCAGGTAAGGAGGAGGGTCCTTGAGGGGTGGTTAGGAGGCTCCGGAGGGTAAGACAGGCCCAGAGCTCGAGGCCTCCTGGGGCTCTGCCTTTATGACGTCTCTGATCACAGCTGAAGTTTCCCACACTGAACGCTGAGGCCAGACTCGGGTTACACGCCGTACCAGAGGACACACCATGGTCTCTGCACAGGCGTCGACTACATGTTTGTGAAATAAATGAACTGGTGACAGAGGAAGTGAACCGGCACCCAGGACAGAGTGGGGTTGTGGTCCCTGAACCCCGGGCTGGGTCAGACTGGCCTCGGACCTGAGCTTGCAGGTGTGTGTGCTAGGCCTGGCTTTGCCAATTACAACCCTTGGATGTGAGCACTTGCGTGAGCCAAGCCTCAGTTTCCCCATCTGTAAAACCAGGGGCTGGGCAGGTGTCCCGCCTGCCTCCTGAAATTCTGAACTTCAACGGTGAGTACAGAGATGACATCCATCGAGCTGTTGTTTGCTTGCCCGTTGGATGAGTCAGGGACACGGAGGGCTCCTTCATGTCCTGCCTGCGCGGCCCGGAGGTGAGGCCCGAGTCCCAGCCGCATTCCCGGCCTCCCTGGCCGCCCCTGAGCGCTCGGTGTGTGTTTTGACTTTTCGTCTTTGCTCCCTGAACGATGATTTATCTGGCTCTCAGATTAGAAGGCTGAAAGGCCTAAGTGTGCGTGTGGCTTCTGGGGTTGTTTCGATTTATAAATATTTTAATAGGACTTTTATTCCTTCATAACAAATATCTTGGAAACCTTTCTACCAGGAACAGTTTCCTTGTTGTTTTTTAACAAAGCCCATCTCAAGAGAGAGAAGAAAAGCGTTCAAGAAAATTGTCACCATTTTAAAAGTCCCTAAAGAGTATGTGAGGGTCACCCCTGGCTTACACCTGTCACTAATGCTCTGATGACAACCATCCATCATTCTTACAGAGCTCTGCCCACCAACACCCACAGGACATCAGGGACACATGCCTCCGTTTCATGAGACGTAGTAAGGGCTGTGTCTCTGAGGACATGGGACACATGAGGTATTTAAATCCCCAGGTGGAGAACTATAAGGCCGTGTTAGACAACAGAAGAGCCAGAACCTAACAGTGGAGCCCCCCACCACCCCCAGTGGGGACAGCAGCCCAGCTCCATGGGCCACAGAGGCCACGGGGAAGTAGGCAGGCCCCCTTGGGGGCTGTGGTCCTTCCATTGCCCCTACTGGACTGGACCACGGAGATAAGGGTCCAGGTGTGAATGCTCTGCGGCGAGATTCTCACTTTACCTCTGACCCAAGGCCAGCTCTCTTCCTCCTCCTTCCTCCTCAGAAAACCTTTCCCAGGAAAGTGGCTGTAATAACCCCAGGTGGTGTCCACGTGGCGCCCAACAGCCCTCTGAAGACGAAGGCAGGCACCTGCCCCAGACACGCAGGTGTCTGCCATTCTGGATTCACATTTCGGTGCAGCAGGACTCAGAACAGAACTGGGGATCATGCGTCGCTTACCAAGCGAATGGTGCCGCCCGGGGAGAAAGGCGGCCTGGCCTTGAATACCGCATTAGCACAGGCTCCTGGCCCTGCGAGCTGCTCTGATGATCTTATGATGCTAGAAGCCAAAAGATGACAGCAGGGCTGAACCACTGCCCAAAAGCAATTACTGATTAGAATTGATTATTCCTACAAAGAAAGGTGACCGATGGATTAGTTGTCATGCTACAGGGGATTCGGGCAAAACATCTGTGCTGGTTAAAGGAACGCAGCTACCTGACATTGAACGGGGACAGCGACCACAAGCACCAGGTGCTCCTGGCTCACGTGAGCCTGAACGAACGGGACGAGCTGCTGGGCTCCAGGGCTCCCTTCCCATCAGGAGACACCGCGCCACGCCTGTCGGGCCCGGAGACGTGAGCCAGCGACGTTCAAAAGCAAACCGCACCTCTGCCGTGCTGTCGTTTTAACAGCGGATTATAAAAATGCAGACCTCGTTTAAACACACAGTAGAGTAATGGGAAATGATATGTGAATAAATAGCTGATATTTGTGGCCGTGCCTTATTCGATTTGCCTAATTACACGTTTTACTGCCTCCTTTATAGAGTCATTGCCCAAGGTGCCTGTCTCCTTTTTACCCACCTCTTCATTAATAGCTGAATCAAAATGCCACGAGAGCATGCTGGCATGCAGCTTTAACATCGCTTAGTGCCCATTGCCTCGTGCACCCTGACAGGATGGCTCTGCCCGCCTTTTGGTGGCCGCATTTCAAGAACCGGCGATGAGCTCTGGCCACCGCACTGCCTCCCACCCCAGCCCTCCTTCGCCTAAAACGCACAAGGAGACCAGAGTAAGTCCATCGGGGCGAGCAGGAGCACACGGACATGGCGCCCAGGGCGGCCCACGGTGGAGACGCGCAGGGAAGCCAGGCAGCTCGCACTTGCTGGGCCTACGGGCCTGGCCCGGGCGCCCCACGGATTCCATGGCGGGAGGGCGGAGGATGACCCTGGAGGGCAGCTTTGTGTGGGCACCGCTAGACAGAGGGCAGACCCCGGCTGCTGGGCTGTGCGCTCTGGGCAACGCATCCTCACTCGGAAAGGCCGAGAGGAGGCCGTGGAGTTTGCTCACTCATACCTTTGGGTATTTCTGAGCATTCCTCGGCCCCCCACCTCTCCGTGCCCCCACCCCTCACCCCCCACTGGCCCGTTGTGGAAACAAGCGCCACGGAGCTCTCCCAAGGGAAGACACCAATTAAATGTGTCTCTTCTCTGGGGACAGCCCAGGCCCGAGGGCTCGCCTCCAGGTAGAAGCCAAAGGGACATTCTGAAGGAGGAAGACATGCCCTGGGAAGGCAGGCCTGGGCCCGAGACCTGCCAGCAGCTCAGGCTGCCACTAAAGAGCCGATTCCAGGAGCTGCGCGCACTGGTGGGGAGTCCGGGCCAGCGGAGGCAAGGACAGTGGAAGAGTCAGAGGCTGGCCAGGAGCTCCGGGACCGTCCCTCGACCTCCCGTGAGAGCTCGGGCTCCTCCTCTGTCACACGGAGAGAAACCGAAACCACGGGCCTGCCCCGGCCTCAGACCTTTGCTGTGCCGGCAACACACATCGCGTGTCACACACTCAGAGTCACAGAAATGTTATGTGAGGAGCCAGTGTGTGACGCTAAATGAAACTGGTTAAACGGTCACTTTCCAGAGTAAGGGACACACATGTACTGGGATCTGTCCCAAGAGGTCCCATGGCCGTGGCTCGGCCCCACTGGCTGCTGGCAAAGGCAGGACAGAGCCTCCACAGGAAGTAAAATTATTTAAATGAACTCAGTTTGATTGAATGCTCCGACCCCACGTCAGGCCCTCTGAGCCGTCAGCCTGCCCTGCTGCCCTGCTCTGGCTCTGTCCTCACTCCTGTCACACACACTCACACTCATGCATACTCACCCATATACACATTCACACATAGACGCATATACACACACACAGTCATACACACGCAGTCACACGTGCACTCACGCAAACATATAGTCATACACATACATACATATCCATACACTCGCACTCATACACACACAAACATACATACACTCATATGCACACATGCACATACATATACATAGGCACACATACGCAGTCACACATGCATGCATATGCACATACACACTCATACACTCACCTCTCTGTGTCCCCCATGCCTGATCTTCAGAAAGAATCAGAAACTCACAGTCACTCCTTAGCCCACCCCCCACACCCCCTCCTGCCCCATGGGGAGCTCAGTGGGCTCCTCACCAGGTCCTCCTGGGCAAAAGCCATTCCAGGAAGATGGGGTGGCCAGAGGACAGGGGTGTCCTGAAGTCAGGGACCCTCCCCAGTCCCTAATGCTGTGGGCTTACAGGATCCCCAGGCAACAGGACTGTGGGGCGGGCAACTAGGCGCTGCTGGGGGTTTCTCTCCTGCTCAGGGTCCCAGGTGGCCCAACGCAATGAGGGTGACCGAGCTGCTGCCCCGGGCACCTGTCATCACTGGGCCCAGGCAGCTGTGAGACCGGGAAGGGCACACAGGAGCTGGGGCCAGAAAAGCTAGGTCTGTCCCTCACTTCCTGGGTGTGAGCCACCTCCCACAGCGCCATTCCTAACCCACTCACATGAGGCCACGGTTCCCCGGACCGTACGGGGTCGCGCACCTACAGGCCCTGAGGCCGAGCTTACACTGGGCTGGCCTGAGCTCAGGGGCCGGTCTGGAGCGAGGAAGCCTGCACCCTCAGCCACAGCACACAGGGGGCCCGTGCACGGGACCAGACATGCCATCTTCCTGTGTGTCGGCATCTCCCGCGCCAGGTTGCCATGTCAGCGCCTGCTCTGACGTAAAAGGAGAGGTAAAGGGTGGGGCGACAAGGAGAAAAGTCAGCTAGAAGGAGACCGGTCCTGGGGACAAGCACATCCCCCTGGGGCCACAGCACCTGGGGTGGGTGCACGGGACACGCTGAAGGTGTGCTGGGCAGAACCAGTGCGAGTGAGCGCTGGAGCCACAGGTGC
>NW_006293525.1:580078-580679 GCF_000327345.1 Myotis davidii | reverse complement strand
AGGTGCCAGCTCCTCCCCTGCGTGGCGCAGCGTGTGGCGGGCACCCCCTCCTGGCCCTGGCAGTGCCCCTCTGCACTCTGCTCTGCTGAGAAGCACTGTCACCAGGCTCAGCCCCCACGGAGACCCTCGCTGGCAGAGGTCTGTGTGTCTGGCGGCCTTCTCCGGGGCATGACAGGACAGGGACGCAGTGGCCCCGAGGGGAGCTGGACACTCGCACCCCCCAGGGCACCTCCCTGCGCAACTCCGGGGAGACCCGGGCTGCGGTCACAGGGAGGCACCGAGGCCCAGGTATTCAATTTGCCAAAAGGAGACAAAATCAGAAAGAGATGGGAAGCCATGACTGGGTGGAAAGAGGCTGAGTGGAAGGGCTCCCAGGAAGAGACATCGCAGGGCGGGGACCGGGGGAAGGGGACACAAGCCCCAGGGACAGGATGGGAGCCAGGGAGAGTGTGGGCCCTGGCTGAGCGGGAGGCCGAGCTCCGCTGCAGGACCCAGCGGCAGCCGCCCCAAAGGGAGACGGAGGGGCCGCAAAAGTGGGCGAGGGGTGGGCAGGCGGCCCGAATGGGCTAACCCCGCTCCCAGGAACCTCCCCACTGGCTGC
>NW_006293525.1:575720-580047 GCF_000327345.1 Myotis davidii | reverse complement strand
GGGGGCCGGGCAGCGGGGCGCAGAGGCGCCTCCTGGGGGTGGGGGCAGAAGTCAGCAGCCACCTCCGCAGGGTGCGGGGGAGGGATGCAGTTGACCCTGGAAAGAGCCCAGGCAAATGAGAAACAAATCCTGGGGGGACCTGGGGTCAGGCAGAGGTGGGGTTCAGAGCCTCTGACCCGCGTGGGGGGGACCGAAGTGTCTGAAGGGGGAAGACAAAGGAGGGAGCCATCTGGTGTCTGGGGTCTGGGAAGTGGGTGGGGAGGAAAGGGCAGGGGCTCCCCTTCTCGGGGGACCTGGCTGGCGCCCCTGTTGCTAAGACAATAAATACAAACTGCAGTGGAGTTCTGTCCAGATCCCTCCCGGCCCCCGACAGGGCAGATCCTCAGAGGTCAGGGTCAGTGCAGGTCTGAGGGGCATCATCATTTCATCATTGAGGACGGCCAGTCCCCAGGCCAGGAGCAGTGAGGGGCAGGCATCCCAGGTCCGCTCTGGCTCCGTGTGCAGGCGACCACCCCGAGGCGCATCTGAGGCCTCTACAGGTGCTGGACCCCTGGCCCTGGGCACAGACCTCCCCCACCTGTGCGCACCGGTGGTGACATGGGGTCCCTGATCTGGGGCTGCAGGGTGGCACCCGGTGCTGCGCCCCTTGCCTGTGCCTGGGCTTGTAAGGGAGGGTGTGAGAGCAAAGAAGAGGGGGATTGGGAAGGGACTGGGAGGAGGCCAGACCCAGAGTGGCGGTGGGGGAAGGGGAGGGAAAGGCTGGAGTCCCCAGGGGCTTCTCAAGCCCCGCCCCACCCTTTTAACTCAAAGCCTTCAGTGGTGTTGCATCCACTTGAGCTGCTGCACGGTGACACCCCAAGCAGGCTGACCCTCCAGCGTCCAGGACCGAGTGTCCTTCCCGTGTCCGTTCCCACTGGGGATTCGCAGCCAGGACACTGGGTCAGACCGTCCACCTGGCAGGCCCTGGCGAAGGGGGCTGCTTGCCCACCTGGCTGGGGTGGGCATTCTTCACCAGTCAGGACACAAAAGGCAAAAAGGTGGGGTGAGGGCTGGGGTCAACCTGGGGAAGGCCTTGATGGTGCTCAGTTCTTATCAGGTCCTCTCACCTCCCACCAGAAGGTCATCTGAGAGGGGGCTCGCATGGACGGCTGGAAGGGACCCACTGTGTTGAGGGCCCAGCCTTCAGGCCTGCCTCTCCCGCTGCTCCATGCAGTTGGGCTGGGCCCAGAGAGGCTCAGCCTCCAGGGAAGTCCAGGGCCTGACCGCAGGGCCAGCGCACCGGTCCCAGCCCCTCTCCCGGGCTTACTCTAGAGCAGCCCTGGCAGGAGTGGCCTGGGAGGGCCGAGAAGGACAGTCCTGTAAAAGGTGGGGTTTCTGATTTTATTTTTCTGCTGTAAACAGGACTTCATTTTCTGAAAGAAAATAGCAAAAAATAGCCAGTGTTGCTGGCTCCGAGTGCCAGGCCCTCTGCAGCCAGAACACTGCTCCCCTGGGCCCTGCCCCACCTCGGGCCGCAGCCCCCAGCACCGGCCCGCAGGCTCCACCGACAGCCAGCTCCGCACGACGTGGAAGGAGCCTGAATCCCACATCCAGCTCATCCCTGGCCTGCACTTTGCTCGGATCGATAGATGGTGGGGGTGGTGTATGCATGGTCTTGCCCGCTCACCGCTACCCCCAGGCACAATGGGCCTCCGCCCACCTCACAGGCCGGTGTGGCCCCCTCCTCCAGGCTGGGGAGCAGTGCCACACGCACTCGGCCAAGCCGCTGCGCACTCCTCCAGCCCATGTTCAGAGGGTTAAAAATAATGCGTTAGTAGAAACGCAGAAGGAACAGCATTTTCCAGTTTCTCCCAGGCACTGAAAGCCCTGCAAATAGCAATGCTTGCCGAAGTGGCTAGTGAGGGTGACCCTCCACCCAAGGATGAGGAAGATTCAGGAAAACGCAGACCCTGTGTCTTTAAAATGCTGTCAGAGCTGGACTGCGTAATAAAGTCTCAGAAAAATATTTAAATCAGCTCTGGGCAGCTCTACCCCCCAGACACTGGAGAGAATACTTGTTTGATGATTGAAGCTGGGAGGGGGGTCCAGGCTGTCCTTTAAAAACTTAAGTTGGTTTTAACTGAAGCACCTACCATTCTGGGGAAAGCGAAGGGGGAATGGGAGACGCGCACAAAGCGGGGGTCACTGATGTCACTGTGAGCGCGGGCGGCATCCCTCACACCCACCCTTGTCTTAGCAAAGGTGCTGTTCTTCTCCTTTTAACTCAAAGCCTTCAGGTGAAAATAAAGCAACAGCAGCAACAGAAAAAAAATCTAGTCTTTTTTAGGGTTAACATCAGAAGCGAAGCTGTGCCGCTTTGGCCAATCAGATGCGCCCCTGCCAGCTATAATATAGTACTGAAGACAGCCTCTCGCACAGCTCTCCAGGCTTGCTACCATTTAAAATCAGACTCTTTTTGTCTTTTGATTGCTGTCTCCCGCCCCAACTCAGATGTGCTCCGTTATCAGCGACCAGCAGCCTGCCGCTCCAGCCCCCGTCTGGGTGGGGATCGGCAGACAGTCCCCGGCACTGGTGGCGGGCAGGGTGCTATAGAAAGAGAAAGAGCGAGGCAGAGAGCGAGCGAGGGAGCCAGCAGCGAGCCCAGCGAGGAAGGGAGGCGCACAGGCACACACACCCGCGCTCTCGCGCGCACAGACCTGCACGGGGACGGCTGGGAAGTCACTGGGCTCCATGGACGAGATGCTGCTGCTGGCGAGATGTCTGCTGGTGCTGCTGGTGTCCTCGCTGCTGCTGTGCTCCGGGCTGGCGTGCGGACCGGGCAGGGGATTTGGGAAGAGGCGGCACCCCAAAAAGCTGACCCCTTTAGCCTACAAGCAGTTCATCCCCAACGTGGCCGAGAAGACCCTGGGGGCCAGTGGAAGATACGAGGGGAAGATCTCGAGAAACTCAGAGCGATTTAAGGAACTCACCCCCAACTACAACCCCGACATTATATTTAAGGACGAGGAGAACACGGGAGCCGACCGCCTGATGACTCAGGTAGAAGCCCAGCGCGGGGAGTGGGGTGTGTGGTTTAGGGGGGTTCTGTGAGACCAGGCAGTCCAGACGGGTGTTTGCTCTGGGGCAGAGAAAGGCGATTTCCCCCTGGCCTTCCCCACCCACCTGTCCACCTGCCATCTTCCACTTCCTGGAAGGAATGCAGGTGAAGGGTCCAGCTGAAAACTTCGGGTGGGGGTGGGGGAGGCGGCCGGGAGACCTGGTCCAGGGATGGCCCTGATTTGATTTCTCTGGCTGGGATGGCCTTGCCATCCTGCCTCAACTCTGGCTGGTGACTTGGGGAGTCCTTCCCTTTGGGAGTGTCTGCCCTTTCCAAGTTTGGAGTGGAAATGAGGGAAGGGACAGAAATCCCCCATAACCACGGAGTGTCTCGAGCTCCCTGCACCAATGTGGCCTCAGCATCGTCTCAGAGCCTGCTCCCTCCTCGGCGCTGTCCTCCACCACACCCCCAGCCGCTGCCCCTCGGGCGGCGGCGGCGGCGGCTAAAGACCAGCTGAGCGGAGGCAGGGCTCAGAGGGGCCTGGCTCGTCCCTGGCCTGTCACCAGCTCCCCTGCGCCTCCGCGGTGACAGTGGTGCTGGCAGGGTGTGAATGTATCGATATTTCTTTAAGGATGTGCGTTCACGCTCCTGCCGGGTACCTGAGGGGAGGGACTTAGAACTTATTGGCACCGCATCAGGCCGGTTTGCAACCCGCTCGCCCGGGGACTCTCCAGGGGCTGAGAGAGGAACCGGGCAAACCTGCGTCCCCTCTCCCTCGCCGCTGCCGCTGGAGACGCCGCCTGCCAGCTCCCGCCCGGGGTGGGCTGTCTGAAACTCCGAGCACGTAGAACTGAAGCTAGAAATGGATTTCCTGGCAAATATAGGTCAACATCCTTTTTATTGCCCTATTAAAATAGTCAAGTCCTACCTTTAGGGCTAGGAGCGCAGAGCAGCTGACTGCGCGGCGCTGAAGGGGCCCTGGGACCTTTCAGTCCGCAGGCCGACGCTCTATCCACTGAGCCAAACCGGTTTCGGCTTATTTTTATTTTTAAAATATATTTTTATTTCAGAGAAGAAGGGAGAGGGAGAGAGAGATAGGAACATCAATGATGAATAAATATTGACCAGTTGCCTCCTGCACGCCCCCTACTGGGATGGAATCCCCCAACCCGGGCATGTGCCCTGAACAGGAATCAAAATGGTGAAATCTTGGTGGTCAATGCTCAACCACTGAGCCACACTGGCCAGGCGGGGACCAAAACCATTTAAATGGTTTTGAATGGAAATTTA
>NW_006293525.1:574921-575641 GCF_000327345.1 Myotis davidii | reverse complement strand
GCCCCTCTGGGGACCCACGGCCCAGCGCCCCCTCACTCTCGCCGCCGCGTGCGCTGGCAGCATTTGAACTTCTGACCTTCTGTCAACTTCCCTCAGACGGAGAAACGAAAACAAATACTTTTTTCCTTGGGCAGTGGCTTTTCCCGGTCCCTGCACAAAAGGACGGGGGAGGGGCAGCCACCATCCAGCTGGGTGGGGAGCGGCAGGCCCGAGTCGCACCGTGGACACCGCAAATGTCCCCCCAGAATCGTGGGTGGCTGGGGAGCAGCCTGGAAGGTGCCCTTGGTTTATCCCTTCCCGCCCTACCTTTTGCTCTGACTCCACGAGTGGGGGGGGCGGGGCAGGGTGAAAGGCGGAGGACGTGGGTGGTGAGGGGCAAGGCTGGGGTGAAGGGGTGAAACAGCCCGCCTCCCGGCCGGAGGAGGTTAGGGCTCCTCCTCGGGGAAGCCGCGCGCCCGCTGGCCCCTCACTTAGATCACCACCTGGATTCTGCGCTCAGGTGCGTGCCCTTCCTCCCCTGTCCCTCCGAGCCTCCGTGCGTCTGTCTCTCTAATGTGCCTGCCGCCCAAGTCCCTCAACCGTGGCGAGATCGTCCCCAGTGGAACTCTGAGAGCAGTTCTGGACGCATGAGCTCCTGGTTAATATTAACTCGGAGGGGGGAGCGCAGACAGACGCCGTGTCCCTGCGGCCCGGGTGCCAGGCGGGGTGCCCCGGGGCTCA
>NW_006293525.1:573492-574550 GCF_000327345.1 Myotis davidii | reverse complement strand
TGGGCGGGAGGGTGGTCCCCAGTCCTCCCCATCCTGCCCGCCCCCGCCCCCGCCAGCTGCCCCAGGGGGCACTTCTGAGAGCTCCACGTGCCCCCAGGAGAGCGGAGCCGGGCGGAATGGGGCTCGGGTCGCCGGGTGTCTGCGTGTGCGCGTAGGCGGTGTGCGCCTGCGCCGCCGCTCCGCATCCCGGCTGACCTTAGTTTACGGATTGATTTTCATGTAAAACGCGTTCAATCCTCAAGATGACCTCACTCACACTCTGCCCTCCTAATTTTTTTTTTTTAAGAAAACGGCTGTCAGGCCCAGAAACCTGCAAGCGCTGACCTGCCACCAGGGCCGCCCTCCCCCCTCTGTTGTATGTTTAACTCTACAACCGTATTACTGCGTTTTATTGCTGCCAAATACACAGGGCTTTTCCTGTTGCGCAATCTATCACATCCCGGTCTGCAAGGGCGCCCCTCCCCCCGCTTAGGAGAGGAGTCCCCCCCCGCGGTTCTTGGGGTCCAGCGGGGAGCCGAGCGCCCGCGCGCCTGGAGGAGGCCAGCCTGCCCTCTGCAGACACCAACTTGAAACTGTCGCGCGCTTCCCTGGGAGTCGGCCTCTCGGGGATGCCGTCAGGACTGTGTCCTTGTCCTTCCTTTTCCATCCCGCACCCCGCCCGCGGCAGGAGGCGCGCCCAGCGCGTTCGCAGCCACACAAACGCACACTTGATTCAGCTGTTTTATTGCTTCCTTCTCTGGGACCCGGAATATGCGGGGATGTGGGAGACGCCAGCTCCACGCACCCTGTTGTGCCTCCCGCCTGCTCTTTTCCTGACTCCCACGGGCAGCTTCCCGGTGCGGGGCGGGGGGGAGGCGAAGGCCCGGGTCGAGGCAGAGTCCCCAAGGCGAAGGGCTCCCTGGCCTCAGGCCTTTCTGACTCCCCATCCCCCACTTCCCGCCCCACGCCCTCTCTCCCTCCCCACCTCCTCCCTCCACCTCTGAAGTTTGCTCTTCAAACTTGCCGGACACCATTCTGCGCTGGAGCCAAGAAAACAAGAGGGGGAAGGGAGCAGGTTA
>NW_006293525.1:570348-573446 GCF_000327345.1 Myotis davidii | reverse complement strand
GAAAGAGTCCCGGCGAGGAATGCGGCTTTCAGATAAAGACTGTTTGTCGTCCGGCCCGCCCCGGCCACACTGAAAATTATAACTCACTGGGCCTTTCACTGCTGGCTCTCGCCCACCCTCAGCTCTGCTATCAGCGTCCCCCCTCCCTCTCTACCTTTGGCTTAATTCTCACCTCAGATAGGCCTAGGGCAGGAGGGAGGGTCCAAAGATAAGGTGAGGCTTTGGGCTCTTTAAGAAGTAGTGTATTTTGCTTGATTTCTGCAAAATTGCACCTTGGGCCTCCCTCTGGCCTCCAGGTGACGGAGTGTGCCCTCCCCAGGGAGAAGGGTGGGGCCCCTCACAGGTGCAGAGAAATGGGCCACAGCAAGGGGTGCAGTGGGTGGGGGACACCTTGGGGAAGGTGCAAGGCATGGACAAGCGTACCCCTGGTAAGTTCTGCAGCCTTTGTCTGAAAACACACAGTTCACTCTTCCCCCCAAGGTCTCATCTGCTCCCCAGGCTGGGGTCAGAGCTCTACTCATTCAGGGTTGGGAGACAGGCCCTCAGCTCATCTCTAAAGAGGAGCCGCTCCTCCTGCAAACACCCCTTCCCAGCCCACGCCCCTCCAGGCCTCACCTCTGGCACACCCCCCCCGCCCCCCAGTCTGCAAGGGAGTCTTCTGAGCCGCTGGGGAAGTGGGTGTGGGCCAGATGCTAATGTCCATGCTGCCCCCTTCTCTCTGCAGAGGTGTAAAGACAAGTTAAATGCTTTGGCCATCTCAGTGATGAACCAGTGGCCAGGAGTGAAGCTTCGGGTGACGGAGGGCTGGGACGAGGACGGCCACCACTCTGAGGAGTCACTGCACTACGAGGGCCGCGCCGTGGACATCACCACGTCAGACCGGGACCGCAGCAAGTACGGCATGCTGGCGCGCCTGGCCGTGGAGGCGGGCTTCGACTGGGTGTACTACGAATCCAAAGCACACATCCACTGCTCTGTGAAAGCAGGTGAGTGACACCCCCCACCCTGTACCCCGATCTTCCGGCTCCAGATCCACCCACACGATGTCACCCGTGTGCCCTGTGGCCTGATTCAAGGCAAAGCAGAAGAAATAGGGAGGGGGCTGGAGAGCCAGAGAAGGGCATGTTTCTGCAGTGGGCATGTACTCTGTGAGCCTGTCCCCTGCCGGGCATTGCCCGTCCCCATTTAAGGCTGCAAAGGCCAGAGGTCCTTTGAACACTGATGCACCTCCCGCTTCTGGAGCGCCCACTGGAGGTGGCCGAGAGAGGGAGAAAGATGGGAGACACTCTCCTGATGAGAGACTGCAGCCCTGCTGTTGGCTAGCTTTGGCTTCATCCTTCCTCTCATTTAGGGCTTAAGAATCAACCGCCCCCCACCCTCCACACCCGCCCCAGGACAGGAACTTGTGTCCAGGGGGTAGGCCCCTGTCCTCTCCCCTCCCCGCGAGCGCCTGCGGATTCTAAACTAACTTAACTCACTGGCACAGCCCTTGGGGAGAGGCCTGGTGGGAGTAATAAACTCAGCAGCCACCACTTCCAACATCTGGACGCCGCAAGCCCAGAAGCACCGCCTGGCTCGTTAGCAGCAGCTCGCTGTGCCACAGGCAGGGCCTGGAAGCGGAGTCTGCAGCTGCGGCCGGCGGTCTGGTCGCAGGGAGCGCTTCCCTTCCCCGGGCCTACACCGCCCCGCGCAGTCTCTTGCAAGGAATCGCTCTGGAGGGAAGGCTTTATGCCCACACGCGCGAATGTCCCAACTTGGCGACTGTTTGGCCACCTCCGTGTAGCCTGAGCGGGCGCCCACCTCCGTGTAGCCTGAGCGGGCGCCCACCTCCGTGTAGCCTAAGCGGGCGCAGTTAGCAAAACAGTTCACACCGAATTCCGAGGAACCGTGTCTCCCCACTCGCCCCGGTTTTGCCTGTTTCTCCTAAGCTGTATTTTAATAGCAGATGTGAGTAGAAAAAGACTTAGTAGGTAAGGAAAATAGTGGCTTCTATTCACACCAGAAAGAAAAGGAATGTCAGGGACGCTGGGGAGGGGGTCCCCGCCTTAGGACGAAGGAAAGGCAGCGCTGCGCCCCCACTTCGCGGGGCTCCGCGGGGAACTTTCTTCCCTACTGCCGCTCCCCTGACCCTCTCCCCACCCCGCAGTCAACCGCTCTCCCTTCCCGGGACCTCGTGGCTGCACTTCTTGGGGCCACCCCTGTCCGTGGGGTCCCCCTGGCGGGGGTGCTCTTTGCGGGGGTGTTCCCTAGAGGTCGCCTCAAAATGAGCAGCGGCAATCCGGCCTCAGGGCCCCGCGGGAGCAGACCCGCGCACAGAGCAGCTCATTGGCATTCCGCGCACACAGCCGGGCGCGGCTAGGCTGCCCGCGCCCCGGGCCGCATTCCGGGGACTGCGGCGGCCTCCCACGGCCAGGCCCGCACTTCATGCCGGAGAAACCGATGAGAAGATTAAAAACCCTCGGTAATTCCAGCAGGAAGATTCTTTCTCGCGATCTCTATTTGCAAAAAGCATGATCCCAGAGATTGGAATGCAAAGAAGAGTGGGCCCCGCGCCCCTCCTCCCGGCCCCCAGCGCGCCGCCGCTCTGATCATTGTCCTCGGGACAGTGAGCCCCCGAGAGCGACGGAGGCTCCAAACAGCGCGTCGTCAAGGGGCCTTGAGAACCGGCGGCTTCCAGCGCTGCCGCAGCCCCGCCATTTAAAATTCAAATACACATCTTGAGAGCTTGGAGAGAGGCCTGGCTGTGCAAATAGTGCTGGTGAGGCGGCTCTGGAGAGCCGCGTGTGAACCGCGGGGGGCGCGGGCTGCACCTGAGCAAACAGGGAGGGGCGGCGGGCGGCGGGGAGCGGGGAGAGGGAAGTGTCCCTCTGCCGAGCGCGTCCCTGTGAGCGCAGCCTCCGCGGTGACCGCGCGGGCCCTGTATTGGATTCACTAGGAAAATCCGCGCCGCCCGGGTCCCCCTCAAAGATTCCACTCTGGAAGTCAGTGCTTCTCAGCCTTGGCTCTAAGGATTCCCTGCAGAGTTTTGTTAGGACCCCAAGGCCCATGCTGCTCTCCAGACAAGTTACCTCAGGATGTCTGAATGGGAGACTGAGGCA
>NW_006293525.1:566718-570296 GCF_000327345.1 Myotis davidii | reverse complement strand
ATCCAAGTGGAGAGCAAACACCTTCTGAATCGCGGCGAAGCTGGGTGTGTGCTGAGCAGGGGCGGGTGGGAGGAAGGAGGAAGGAAGCAGCGGGCTAGCCGACCTTTACCGCCGCCAACCCAATCCCGAAAGAGTCCTGAAGGAATGTGTCTGCATCTGAAGTTCGTCGCCCTGGCGGTGGGGCTTGGGTAGAGGGGTCTGCGCGGAACCAGCCCTTCCAAATCTCTCCGAGCCGCGCGCATCCTCGTCTGAGCGCGCGGGACAGCATCATCTCATTTAATTTCTTTTTCAACCCAAGAAATTAGTTTTCACATTTGTTGTTGTTGTTGTTGTTGTGAATCCTCACCTGAGGATATTTTTCCATTGTTTTTTAGAGAAAGTAGAAAGGAGGGGGAGATTCAGAGAGAAACACTGATGGTGAGAGAGACACATGGATTGGTTGCCTCTTGCATGCAACCCGACCAGGGCCAAGGATTAAGCCTGCAACCAGTATGTCCCCTTGACTGGAATTGGCCTCTCAGCCTGAATTCTCCATGAAGTGCTCCATGAAACAATTCCATTTCCTTTCCTGCTTGCAATCTTCTTCTGTGTGAACACTGGTGAATAGGAGCCTTCCCAGATGTTAAGAGGAATTTGAGAACTGAGGAGAGTCCTATGTTCAGGTTTTTAAAGTGTTAAGCAAACCTTTAACATGTTAATATGCAGAGACTATCTAAAGCAGGGATGGGCAAACTTTTTGACTCGAGGGCCACAGTGGGTTCTTAAACTGGACCGGAGGGCCGGAACAAAAGCATGGATGGAGTGTTTGTGTGAATAATATATATTCAAAGTCAACATCATTACATAAAAGGGTACGGTCTTTTTTTTTCAATAGTTTTATTCATTTCAAGGCAACAGCACGATACAGCAGAAGACACGGGGAAGCGCACGGAATGAGGCGTTCATTATCATAATAAATAATATTAATAATGAAGTAGGACAACCCAAAATAGGCGATAAGGAAACCAAGACCCGGGAAGCTCTGGCGTCGTGTTTAGTTCATATCTATTTTTTGAATTTTTTGGTTGTTTTATTTTGATTTTTTTTCACCTCTCCTGGCTATTTATTTGTTTGGTATGAATAGATGTTTTAAATAATATGAACCGGACCTTCAAGAGCCTTAAATAGTTTGTTTCTTGGGTAATTTATTATTGTTGTGTGAACTGTTCTCACGGGGGAGAGGTGTGAGGCCAAGCGACCTGCGCAGAGTCTATTTTTCTACACGTCCCTCCGCCCGCCGCCACCCTGCTCTCCCAGCTCTGCTTCTCAGCGCGTGTGAACTCAGCTTCGTGGGGTCCACAAAGTCTATTTTTATACACAGAATTGTAAATTAGATTTTTTGAGAGATCAATACCTAACTGAATTACATTTCATTTTTGAAATAGTGTAAAATATGAAAATATATTATTTTTAATTTAACTAATTTCCAAGGTCACAGTCATCCCTTCTGGTATCCTCATGGATGAATATTTGCTTTGGCATCACCATTTTGGCCACATTCTTGGAAGTCAAGACTGTTACACACTCACACATACACTTTTCTTTTCTTTTCTTTTTGACAAACTGGACGATCTGTTATTTTTAACTTCAAAGAATTTATTAGAAAATGATATTTTTTAAAAGTGCACATAGCAATGAGCCCATATGGATGGAGCCTGTAGTTTGTACAGAGATAAACAAGGATGTTTTTTGCATTAATAAATTGAGAATAACTGCTGTAAATTTACTAAACTGTATTTTTGAACGTTTTGTAATAGTTTTGTAGAAATAAAGCGTGCCGCGCACAGCCTGGTTAGCATGTCATCCCTGAGAGCCTGCCAGCCCCTGCTCCCGCGGCCCCAGTTCCCGACCGTGTATAGATGAAACAGTGAATGCGCCGCGCCCCGCGTGGGTTTCGGCCTGGGGAACCTCAGCTCTGTTTGTGTCATGGTGTGATCTACACTCCCAGGTTGGGTGCTGTGCTGGGTGCTGTGCTGGGTACTGTTCAGCGCTCTGCCAGCCGTGGGCCCAGGGGCGGCCCAGGCTCCCTGGAGCTGTGGGGAGGCCTGTTTGCTGGGCTCGGCTGCCCCGCTGGATGCTGTGTTCCCTGGCCCTGCAGGGAGGTCCCTGGCTGCTTCCCAAAGTCCTGGGGGCCCTTTAAGGAGGGTTCCCGAGGAGAGGGCAGGGTGTTGATCTTGGTGGAACCTCCCACAGCCTGTCCTCAAGTTCCCCCAAATCCAGGGCAGGCCCCTTGCAGAGTGCGCATCCTGGCCTCTCCGGACACAGCCTCAGGCCTCAGGTGCCGGGGTCTCTATGGCCAATGTGTCTGCCTGGAGCGGCAGCTGGGCATGGACTGGCGCCCCTCGGGCACAGCTCCTCTTTGGTGGCACTGGAGCTTGCCCATGGCCGGGCTGCTAGGCAAGGGGTGGAGGGTCCTGATTTCTCTGGAAAAGGTTTCTTTCTGGTCGTGTGGGCTGTTAGCAGGTTCAGAGTTTACCGCCCTGGTGGCATCGGTGGTTTCCGGTCTGTTGGCTGTTTAAGTCTGTAAGTAAACGGGAAGCTGTGGGCTCACCAGCATGTGTGGCTGCGGTGACCCACCTGAGTAACCAGCGGTGAAGGCAGAGTCCTGGCCACCAGCGCTGGGAGTGCCCGCAGCGCCCCCTGCAGCCGGGCGTGCGGCCGTGTCTCACTTCCTTACCCCGGCCCGTCCGCCTCAGCATTTCTCCAGCTTTACATGGAGAACTTTTTCATGGACAACTAGCGGAAGCTGCCCCCAGAGAAGGCAGCCCCAGGGCACCAGGGAGGCAGCCGCTCCTGCTGCTGGCCGCTCGCGCCCCGCTTCTCCATCAGGGCTAACGGGGCCACGAGTCTTCAAAGTGCACGCGTGGTGTCGCCCCATCGGCCTGGGACTCAGCGCCTCTCCTCCTGTCAGACACGCACATCAGAACGTGCTTCAGCCGTGGCCCTTGCGCTGTTGTGTGGATAATTAAAGCCGCGACGGAGGCTTTCTGCGCTGTGTTCTGGGCAGACTCCCTGTCCCTCATGGCCACGTGTGGACCCCACGGTCTCCACGGGCTGCACGAAAGGCCTCACCTCCCTGGCCCCCACGGGCGGGTCCGGTCGGGCGGGGGCCGGGCAGAGGCACCTATTCTTCCTGGCTGAGGCCCTTCGCGGCCATCGCGGCCACACGGGGAATGTCGGGCAGGCCTGCCAAGAAGGCCAGCTGGCTGCAAGGTTTGGCAAGAAAACCACAGAGTGCCGGGCTGCGGGCCGCTGTGGGTGGAGCTGGGGGCTGGCTCTCGCTCCGCGTTCCAGGCTCTCCGGTGACTCGGAGAAGCAGCCAGTCCCTCCTTCTGGAAGAGCAGCCGCTCCAGGGGGTGTGACTTCCAAATGACTTCTGAGGAGCAAGTCACAGGACACTCAGGAGCCCGCGTCTCACGGGCCCTCTGCCGGGGGCGCCCGAGGGGCGGGATGCCGCTGGAGGCCGTGCAGCCGCCCGGTTCACAGCCCAGCACTCAGGTTGGTGTTCACATTTCTAAATGAGGGGGGGGGCGGGGGGG
>NW_006293525.1:564428-566481 GCF_000327345.1 Myotis davidii | reverse complement strand
CGTGCGAGGGGGAGTGAAGCCTGAGCTCCGGGGCAGCACGGGGTCCGCAGGCCTCCGGCCCCCAGAGCCGGCCGAGCAGGTGTCGCCCGTCCCGGCAGCACGCCCACAAGCTGGCACATCGGCCGTCCGGGCTCTGAAAGAACTGTGTCACCCCCACTGGAGATCTCTTGCCCAAACCAAGCTGGGGTGGAGGGTGGGCCAGGGTGACCGCGGCCGGGGACATGTCACAGCACAGGAGGGTCACAGGTCCAGGACGGCGGCAGGCTAGCTCCCCGCGGGGCAGCGGGAGCCGAGGGGGAGGAGCCACCTGTGAGGCAGGGAGGACCCTGTCGCCGGGCCCTCCGCCTGCGGACAGTGTCTGTCCTGGGAGATGCTCCTCTCCTTTCGGCTGAGCTTGATTTTCCTGATTAGGGAGAAAATCTTAAAATTCACATTTCACTATAGAAACGGGCGCTGGGTCCCCCTCCAAGGAGACGCCAACACCGTGGGAGATCCGCGTCCTCCATGGCGCCTCTGGCTCTCAGCGTGAGGGCAGCCATGTCCCTAGAAGGGGAGACTGGTTTAAGTAAGGTCCAGAAATCTGAAAAGATAAAGATAAATTAGAAGGAATATTATGCCAAAAATCCAAGGAAAAACGCCCCGGAAAACGTAGAACTTGGCTCCTGGTGGAATCGCATCCTGGGCAGCTCCCTCCCAGAGGGCGGAGGGCGGAGGGCGGAGAACACAGGTTCCTTCTAGAACCTGCAGTCGCGCCCACGGGCCCTCTCCCTGGGTCTCTCCTGCCCACATCCTCCGAGTCCCAGCTGAAACCCTCAGCCAGACTGCCTGCCTCCTCCCTCAGCGCTGGGCCACCCACCACACCCAGGGAAGCAGGAGCCCTGTGAGAAGTGGGGGGTGGGGTGGAGTGGGGTGGGAGTGGGTGGGGTGGGGACCTATTGGTGTCTCAGAAAAGCCTCGCGGTGTGAGCATCAGCACCGGCCCGCAGCCAGGTGGCCCTGCCATGATGCCCAGGTTCATGTGTGGCTGTGGTGCTTGGCTGTGCTCATTCACTCGGTGACATTTGTGGAAGGCACAGTCGTTCCTCCCACAGCCAGCCTGGCCTGGCTCCCTGCTCCCGACCCCCAAAGGCCCGTGCCCCAAAGGCCTTGCACAGAGCTGCTTCTCTCCTGTGTGTGGCGGGGCCTCCTGGCACGCAGCGTCCACTCTGTGGATGTCCAGCCCGTCCAGCTCTGGGGTCCACTGAGAACGCAGGCTCCTTCTCTGTCTGCCAACCCCTCCCGAGGTGCACATGGCAGGAGGCTGCAGGCACCACCAGGGACTGGTGAGACAGGCAGGTCCAAGTCCCCAGGATTCTCCTGGGGCCCAGCCCAGGCAGCCTCCTGTCCCTGCCCCTGCCCCTGGCAGTGTAAGTGCCAGGCATGCGAGGCGGCCAGGAATGGAGGGGTGGGCCCGAGCCTCTGCCCGTCCCTCCTCCCCTCTGCACCAAAACTCCAGCTGGTCAGCATCATAGGCCTGCAGAGGAGTGTGCCCCTGGGTGGAGTCCAAGCGCCCTCTGGTGGTCGTCGTGGGGCAGCGCAGGCACACCCTGGATGGGGACCTGGGCCAACGCATGGGAAGGCCCTGCCATCAGCCGGGGGCTGATCCAAACACACATCAGAAGTGCCTCCAAGGAAGGGTCGTCCCACAGGCGGCATGTGGAGTCCTGAGGGTACGGTTAGTGCGGCAGTGCCGCCGCCCGTGTCCCGCCCCGGCACCGGGCCTGGCTCCCTGCGGAGAGGGGTCAGGTAATTCTCAGATCCAGGCGTCTGAAAGGAAAACAAAAGCTGCTGCGCTGAGGAAACGAGCCTTTAGGGCAGCGGTTCTCAACCTTCCTGATGCCGCGGCCCTTCAATGCAGTTCCTCATGAGGTGACCCCCAACAATAAAATTATTTTCGTTGCTACTTCATAACTGTCATGTTGCCACTGTTATGAATCGTCATGTAAATATCTGATATGCAGGATGTATTTTCATTGTTACAAATAGAACGTAATTAAAGCATAGTGATTAATCAG
>NW_006293525.1:543344-544758 GCF_000327345.1 Myotis davidii | reverse complement strand
TGCGCCACTGTTATGAATCGTCATGTAAATATCTGATATGCAGGATGTATTTTCATTGTTACAAATAGAACATAATTAAAGCATAGTGATTAATCCCAAAAACCATATGTAATTATATATGTGTTCCGATGGTTCTCAACCTTCCTGATGCCGCGGCCCTTCAATGCAGTTCCTCATGAGGTGACCCCCAACAATAAAATTATTTTCGTTGCTACTTCATAACTGTCATGTTGCCACTGTTATGAATCGTCATGTAAATATCTGATATGCAGGATGTATTTTCATTGTTACAAATAGAACATAATTAAAGCATAGTGATTAATCACAAAAACCATATGTAATTATATATGTGTTTTCCGATGGTCTTAGGTGACCCCTGTGAAAGGGTCGTTCGACCCTCAAAGGGGTCGCGACCCACAGGTTGAGAACGGCTGGGGAACGAGGAGGTTGAGCTCATGAGGGGCTGGAACGCGGAGGGTCCCAGGGCTCAGGCCCAGCAGAGGGCGGCCCATGGGGCCCTGTGACCCCGAGCAGCTGGCCTGTTCATCTCTCCCAGGTTCTGCAATTTCATGTAAACAAGCCACGCACCCCTCCTGGACCCGGCGCCGCCAGGTCCTGAGCAGCCAGGTGGCCGCACCTGAGCTGTTTACAGGCAGCTCCGTGTCGGCCCTGAAATCTAGGGCTTCGGTCAGAAATGAGCCTTTTCAGGTCAGAGACACGAGTTTAAAAGGCTGTCGTCTGCCTGAGCGCCAGGCGGAGGGAGCAACCTCTGCTGCCGGGCAAATCGGGGGCTGCGCAGTGGACCCCTGACCGCGGCCTGGCACCCACTGGCACACTCGGCAGGGTGCCCGCTCTCTCAAAGGTCCCAGCTCTCAGGGCTGGGAGCTTCCCTGGCTGGCCTGTGCCCCCGACCCCCCGCACTCACCAGGACATCTGGCTCAGTGTGTGTCCGTGTCTGCGGGCCAGGCGGTGGATGCAGGCATGTGACCGGTGGCGGCTCTCCTGAATGCACGGTGTCGTGAGGCCGGCCATACGCTGACTTGGAGGGGGGTCCAGACCACGCCATCAAGGACATCCAGACCCGGTGACGAGAGCAGCAGCTGCCACAAAAAGCCAGCTGGGCTGTAACTGCTGTGCCCCAGGGTAGACCACATACAGCACCCAGTGCCACATCTTCTCTGAGGATATGAAGGACTGGGGCAAGGCAGGGGGCCCTGGGGCACTGGAGGGGAGGCGGTGATGGTGACACCGGGCAAGGGATCGAGTGAGGGGGTGCATACCCCGGTGGGAGCGGCGGAGGGGCTGGAGAAAGCTGGGCTGTTAGTGGTGAGTGTCTGGTTTGGGTCCGTAGGTCTCTGTTAGCCACTTCCAGGCATGTTTTGGGCGCCAAGGACCCTCCTAAGGTCCCGCTCTT
>NW_006293525.1:528747-543291 GCF_000327345.1 Myotis davidii | reverse complement strand
CCAGTTTCTTCACACCAAGCGGAAAGCCATGTTGCTGTGCCTGAGACAAGCCGAGGGGAGCCCTCCTCCTCCCCGGGTCCCTCTTCCTCGCCTTCCCGCCCTCGTCATCTGTGAGTGACAGCGATTCTGAATCGGGCCTGAGATTCTCGCTGCGCAAGTTAAACTGGAAGAAAGGAAAGCATGTTCCAAGCTCTCCCGGCCCAGGGCAGGAGCCGAGGCGAGTCTCCCCTGTGGGACTCACGGTCCATGGCATTCGTTAACTCACCCGGGCGGAGGGCAGGGGGCGACCAGACCTCCCCCGGCCGCGCCCCCAGGGCCCCTGAAGGCAGCTGAGAGCACCAGCCAAGTTCTCAGAGCGAACACGGCCATGTTCGGGGTTGGCCTCGACTGGGAAGTGGGGTCACACAGAGTGGAAATGAATTTGACCTTTACTCACAATTGGACGTAAGTTATCCTGGCCTTGGGGTTTCACTGATTCATCGACTTGGCAATCCCACCTTCTCAGAGCGGACACCAAGGACCCGGCCACAGACTGGTGCTTTCCAGTGGTTTCTACAGTGTGTAGACCTGGGCAGTGACCTCCGCATCCACCGCTAAGGGATTAAACAATTATCTACTGTGTGTCGTCCAACAGACACCACTCCGCTATGTAAGACGACACAAAATAGCGTCTGAGAAACTACTCACAACATACTATTACACAGGCAAAAGCTATTTCCAAAACATTACATGCAGTGGGCTCCCATTTGTGTGCAAGTGTGCACACACATGTGCATGCAGGTATGTTTGTGTGCTGTGTGCATGTTTGTGTGTGCGTGTGTGTACATGTGTGTTTGTGTGTGTTCGCATGCATGTGTGTATACGTACATTCTTAGAAAAAATTGGGCAGGATACACACTGACATCTTCCCAGTGACTCTAGTAGAGTGTCGGCAAAAATAAAACATCTTAACCTGCAAAGGTTTAAGAAGTGTTTTGTGTTGTTTTGTGTCCCCTCCAAGCGCGTCCTAATGGCCTGTCACAGTAAGTCTGGGACAGCCACCGATGACCCGCGGCGTGCAGGCCCTGCCGTGGCTGCGACTTCTAGAACCTGCCGTGGGCTGGTCAAAAGAGCGTCTCCACCCTCGGGGGAGCCTTCAGGGAGGGGCCTGGCAGGTCGGGGCGAAACAGTGAAACAGATGGCAGGGTGTCCACCAACTGATAAGACTCGCTTTTCCAGACTCAAGGCATTCCCCCAAATATTCTCAGTGTTGGGGCGACTCCCGGGCTGAGCTGAGGAGCCAGGCTCTGGTCTCAGATCTGCACGAAGCCAGCAGCGTCCTGACTGGGCCACGCCCACTCCTCAGGCCCAGGCCCCCACGTGTGATAGGAGGGGTCGGTCCCCGGACCGAGGTCGGCCCAGCTCTGACATTCCTAGCTTGTCTGACCAGATGCCTGGAGAATTGCCGGGCTCACTGGGGGAGCGCTGGGGCAGCGCTGGGGCTGGCTGGTCTGTCCTGGCCATCGCTGTGGGAATGCCACGTGAGGGTCTCTCCGTAAAGAGTGAGCTGGTGGAGCTGTGAAGTGACTGAGTGACAGCACGGGCACTGCCAGGGTGCCACTGCTGCTGTGCTGGGCCCACAGGCCTAGCCCAGGGGAGCCGAGTCCCTGTCGTTGGGCGCCACCTGCTGGGCAGCTCCGAAACCGCCATCAGGAAGACCCACCTCGGTCTCAGGAACCAGCACAGAGAGGAGGGGCGCTCGGTCTTCATGGGAAAGTGAGGGCCGGCAGCACCCCCCCTCCCAGGGAACGCTGCTGGGCTCACTGCCTTGAGGAAGAGCAGGGACCTGACCCAGAGCAGAGAACCCCCAACGGGTGAGGCAGGAACAGCACCTGGAGACGGCAGGTGAGGAGTCAGCGCCCGTGGCAGCAGCTTCCTGGGACCCCTCACTTAACGTCGCTTTATGTTTTCAACAAAAAGAGGGGTTTTCAAAATGTGGGGCTCACTGTGAACTGTTGCTGTGCCTTCACAGGGCTTCACAGACCAGCAACACTTCATGCCTGTGTCCCGCGTCGTGGCCCACGGTGCAGGCGGTCGTGGGGGCTTCGGGAGCGAGGGGACACATGGATCTCCACAGTTCAGAAGTCGCCTGATCCAAGACGTGTGGAAATGACCTTTCTTAAGCATGACGGGAGGAACAGGAGCGAGCAGTGACCAGATCAGCCATCAGGGAGGGCGTGGCCCTCACCAGGGAGGGCAGCCACGGGGGTGGAGGCGACCGCGGCAGGTGACCACGGGTGGGAGGCTCGGGGCAGTGTCACCTCCGGTTCTTCCAAGGACCTGGGTTCTCAGGCAGCAGCATGAGAAAGGACCCTCCCCACCCCCATGGCTCCCAGAGCTGGGGCAGGAGGCGGAGCCAGCGGACCGCCCAGGCCGGCACTGTGGCTGTGGGCTGCGCGAGGCCAGGCGCGTGGAGGACAGACCCCGGGTGCAGGGACTTTGCTGGGGGCAGGCAGGTTTGGTCAGCAGGAGGGGACACTGCAGCCTGGAACCTCGCTCCTGCCCACCCGCCCACCTCCGTGCGGGGAAGCCGGGAGGTCTGTCATCTGATCTACGCTCTACCCGCCTGGTCTCAGCCCTCGGTCCTGCCCCTCATCACCAGCTCAGGGTAGGACACAGGTTCAGTACTTGGTCAGCACCCAAAGCTGCCTTCCCATCTCAGATCTGAGTCCCTCCTCCAAGTCTATGGGCCACAGGCTGGTCAATGCTGCCCTGGCGCCCGGCTCGTCTGTGCCAATGCCGGTCTGGCCAGCGTGGGGCTGAGGATCCCTGAGGGGCACAGCCAGGCTGAGGGCAGATCTTGATTGGATCCAACTGAGCAGTCACCAGGCACATGGAGGGGGGGGGGCAGAGCGGAGTCACCATGTCCGGGCCGCAACTCGCCGCCTTGCGCCTCCTTGGGCTCCCCTTCCATGGCACTCGCTGAGCACAACCGCCTCCCTCCAGCCGGGGCTAAAACCATCTTACCACGCGGAAACACGCCTGTGACTGAGGCCTGTCAGATGACCAGGCAGACTGGCCATGGGTGGCACCTTCAGCGATTCGGCCCCAGCCAGGGACAGACACAGCGGAAGGGCCCACAGGAACTGCTCCCGCCTCCCAGGGCCATGAGGCTCCGCCTGTCACAACACCCCCAGGTGCCCGCCATGCGGGGAGACAGGTGTGGAGAGGTGCACCTGCTCCCAAACCCAGACCCCCACTTCTACCCGACCCTCGAGGGTTGCGGGCTGCCATTCGAAGCCAAGGCCAGGTTTTAGAACAAGTGCCTTATGCGGGGAACACACGGACGAACGCGGAGGGAGACGCTGGGCGTTTCAGATCCTGAGGCTGTAACTCCACCTGTTCAGTCTGTCTCCTGCCATTGGCTCCCCTCACCCTCTTCCTCCCGGAGAACCGGGGCCCTGGCCCTCACGCTCTACGTCGAGGAGGGAGGGTGGGGAGACCTTCCAACGACATCTTTGTCTGGGAAGCGGGGTGGGGTGTTTGGAGGGTGCTGGTCCGTCGGTTCCATCTTTGCCAGAGTCCCCAGAATTAGAACCCATGCCACAGGTGAGCCACAGTGGAGGGACATAGGCCTCGACCCTGCAGCCTGCTGTCCCACAAGTAGTGGCTCACCACCCTCACTCCTGGGGTAGGCGGGGTTCCCTCCCAGGAACGGCATGGGGTCTCAGGCAAGGAGCCCTGGGCCCATCAGCTCCAGGGACAGGAGATGCGCTCCTGGGGGGGTGGGGGGGGGCGTGGGTATGGAGATCACGTGCTGCAACACCTTGCTGCGTCCTCTTCACAGGATAAGCCCCCTTTTCCAGACAAGGCGGACGCAGTGAGAGTGCCCACCCGACTCCCGTGCTGACACCAGCGCAGGACCAGCCTGGGGACAGCCGTCACCATGTTGTCTGTCCACGTGGGGAAGAGGCCCTGGTGCGTATGAGCGCAGTGCAGGCGTCCGTGTGTGTGCGTGTGAGGGACAGAAGACACCTGGTTTCTTGAATGTTTCCTTTTTTTAACATACATTTGTATTAATTTCAGAGAGGAAGGGAGATAGAAACATCAGTGAGAGAGAATCATTGATGAGCTGCCTCCTCCCCAACTGGGGATCAAACCCACAACCCGGGCATGTACCCTGACCGGGAATGGAACCGTGACCTCCTGGTTCGACGCTCAACCACTGAGCCGTGCTGACACACCGACCGGGCTTGAATGCTTCCTTTAACACTGTTTTCTGGAGAGCTTTGTTTTTAAAATACTGTACTTTCAAAACAGGTTATGAATTACGCCCAATTTGTGCAACGTGGCAAATGATGCAGGTCCACCAAGCAGGCGGCGCACGGTGCGGGCAGACCCTGGGGCGGGCACGGGCACCGGGCTCCTCCAGTGTTATGATCAGTGAGTGTGCACATTTCCTTTGAAAACTGTGTGTAATGCTTTAAAAAATATAAAAAAAGAATACAACTCATTTCCAACAGAAACCACACTGTGATGCTGTTGTGGGTCCGCGGACGCAGGCAGGCCCTGCCAGGGCTGAGACCAGGCCCCCTTTCCCTCAGGCACCTGTTTCAGGCCACGGCGGCACCGAGGAGACACCCAGGAAAGACCACCCGCGTCCTCTGGGGGCGTGGCCATGCTCTGTCCACAGGGGAAGGGGGGGCGGGGACCAGTCTGAGTGGCCAGATATAATAAAGGCTGCAGACACAAGCAGAACTTCAGATACTTTATTGACAGATTTCACATTACAATACAGTCAGAACACAGTCCAGCACGGAGGCACACAATGATACACAGCAGCACATTTCCAACCCTGCCACTCCCGCTCTCCACATCTACCCCGAGAGGCTGTCCCAGGGACGGGCGCGTGGGCAGTGGGGTAAGCGAGCGCAGTGCACTCGGTAGGACGGACACACGAAGGAGGTGAACCCAGAGGAAGGAAGCAGTCGGCCGGCTCCGAGCACGCACGGCGCCCACAGCTCCACACGGCACAGCGGAGCGGCCCACACCCGCCGCCGCGGCACACTAGGTGGGGAAGGTCCGGGCAGCCTGGGCCGGCACCGCCCAGCAGAACAATAGGCACGGCTACTACTAACACTGAACTCATGCAAAAGCGGTCCTGCAAAGTAGAGGGCAAAACAGAGGGTTAATGACACGCCAACGGCTGCCAGGACGCACGCCTCCTGGTCACACTGCAAAGTAACAGAACCCAATGTTATTCTCTCCAGCCAGAGACCTGGGGGAACAAGTCAGGAGCGGACCTGTCGAAGCAAAGCTGCACGGTCATCCAGGCGTCAACTGTGCGCGGAGAAGCAGTCCCCCTCGCAGAGGAGGGCGGGAGGTGAGGGAGGGCTCGCCCGGAGAGCAGGGCGGTGGGAGCAGAGGGGTTCGCGGGGAGAGTCCCGAGCAGGGAGGACCAGGAGGCCCGACCTGGCCCAGCCACCCGAGCAGCAGGAGCAAGGAGAGAGCCAGTTCAGAAATGAGACAACAGCGGCTGGGGCTTGGTGGTTGTTGATCCTGAAAATTAAACAGTGGAATGAAAGTCTTAGTTAAAACCCTCACAGAGGAGACAGTTCTGGATCCCTTGCCTGTGAAAAGCAAAGCTGAATTATAAAGCCGGAGGACCACCTGCTCTTCAGACGGCAGTGTGAGTGCGCACGCACACAGAAGCCCTGCGGGTGTGTCCGCCCTCCTGCAGGACACAAAGCGATGCGGACAGTCCTGAAGCAGCAGCGCCCACGGTGCTCGCCTCGGACTGGAAGCAGCGGGAGGGAGCCCTGCGGAAACGGGCGAGGCAGCTAAACACCGAGTATGTGCAAATAATACACCTGTCCCCTCCGCAGAACCCACTACAATTTAAAACCACATAACCTTTCTTCATAAAGGGCCTGTACTTTTCTGCATACCTTTTAAAATTAGTAAAATAAAGCAAGGCAAAACACCCAACATGGGGGCCTTTCCCATCTGTGCTAGAAGTAAAAGTGCCTCACTAACAGCGCTGCTCCAGCTGCCCACCGACTTAAAGGACTTCCTACGAACACACGGCCCAGAAAAGAGTTGAGGCTGTAAATATTCTCTGGAAAAGGAGGTCACTCCGCGTAAAACAACACCCCTTCCCAACCATCCATCAGCGGAAGGTACACCTGGGATCCAATATGAATCAGCGGGTTTTGCTTTGTTTCCAGTGCACAAAACCATGGCACTTTAGTGATAAAAATTAAATACTAGTAGGTTGCAAAAGAACCTTACACAAAAATCCTTAGGATTTAATAGTAAGTCAAGGCCACACGCCTTTGGAGAGTTTTTATGTAAGAGTGTCCAAAAAACACTTCATTCACAAATTTTAAAAATAGTTGAAAAGATCAATTGAAATGTTCATTAAATAAACAAAAAAAATCTCAACTCCTCATTGATCTGACTCTGTGGCCTCCTTCCTGGGGGGGTCTCCTGTCCCTGTCCTCCCCCCAGCCCTCCCTGCTAGTGGATCCCCCTTTAGAACATCACAGAAAGGTGTGAACCACCAACAACACCGCAAGTATTTTCTCCAAATCAACAATCACACAAGGGGGAGGGCCTCTACCTGACCAGGGGGAGTAAGAGCAGGTCTCACAGGACACGGCGGCCAGGGGGCGCCTACAAGCAGGGAGGGAGGGCCCTGGCAGCGCAGGAGCCCACCGCCATCCCAGCCATCTGCAAGGACGGCCGGCCGGTTCCGGACAGCCGAGTGCTGCCTCTCAGGGCTCCGCGCACACAGACCTCACTCCAAACCTAACTGTCCTCAACAGGGTCCGTCAGTCCAATGGTCTACGAGCCGTCAAGCTTACCTTCGATTGAACAGAAATAAAACACAAAATAAACACAACAAAACGAAACAATGAAAGCCCAAACAGAAAACTTGATTAACTGCTCAACATCAGCTCGATGAGCAGGTCTTACTCATCTACCCACGAGAGCCACCTGCCGTCCGTTGGCAAAGCAGGATCACCGAGTGCAAGATGGCTCTCCCCCCTGCCCCCCTCCCACGGGAGCGGCCAGCAGACACCGACCACACATGCGCCCACCGCCCCATGCTCCGGGACTGCACCGCCTGCTCCCGAGTGCATGTGCCAGGGGACAGGCCATGGTGACGTCTCATTTCAGCAGCTTCCTTCTACAAAACCGTCCTCTCCCACAGCTCCCCTTCCTCCTGCCCCTCCCCCACACCTCCCGGCTCCTCCCAACAACAAAGTCCTCTGTTGGTAGAATTAAGCAAAGTGCTGTATGAAAAAAAGACCCCAGGGTGCGGATCTACACTGTCACAGTTCAGAGGCGCTACAGAACCAAGCGTGAACAATTGTCTCTCACGACCTTTACCATCATGATGAGGGCGACCATATGATGAAGCCTGCTCCTCCCCCTCCCACCCCACCTCCCTGGGGCTGCGGCCACAGGCACCCACTTAGGATGCTGCCTGTCCAGACACGGGACCCTCAACATTTCTTTTGGGAAGAAAAGACAAAATTTTTCCTTTAGAAGAATATCAGTATAAGGATTTAACAAATGTGGCCAGACCAACAGTAATGCAAGCTTATGTTCAGATAGGTAGTTAGGTGAACTTGTTACAGCACAAACCAAAACAAGGTAATGCGAAAGGAAAGTAATGGCTCCACATCATCACCTACTGTATCTACCTTATGAGATATACTGATATTCACTGGCTTTAAGCTTCTTGAATTTGGGAACAAATAATACACAGGTCAGGATCAATGTATTGACTTACTCCCATCTTTATAAAAATCGGATATACACATGAACACGTCAACAATTATGGAACTGCATCCATTAAACTTTGATGAGACAACACAAAAGAACTAGCAAAGAGCTAAGGTGTTGCTGAATTGAAACATCTCCAATAACACTTCAGTTTAAAAGGTCCGTATTTACAGTGTGTTGGATGCATCTGCGTCTCATTTAAATGCATGATAAAGAAAGAACAGAGATAATGGTTGCAACAGATCTTCCAAGAGGGCTCAGCTCGGTGCCCTGCGAGAAGTGCACCACCAATGGGAAGAAATCACTTCCTAATGCTGCTGCTTTCCTTTCCTGCCGTTTCCTCCAAGGAAACTCAGCTTTGTCCCGGGGCCCGGCTTCACTGCAGAATCCCCACCCAGCGGCCCCGTGTGGAGCGTGCCCACCCGGGCTCTGGAAAAGGCCCACGCCCCCCTAGAGGACAGGGCATGGAGAAAAAGCATGCCCGGGTGTGCAGACAGCACAGACACATCCAGGCACCCACGTCATCGCATGTCCTGAAGCAGCCGTGAGTCTGTCTGCAGCAGCTGTGGTGCAGGACAGGTGGGCTCGCCATCACTGATTGGAAAGAAGGACGCTACACACCCACGCTCCAGAGACCACATGCAGCGCTGTGGCCTCCAAGCCACACACTCCGACTATTTCAGAAAGCGGCAGAAGTCTGCTCAACTCATCTTGTTGTGGCAGGAAGTCCTCGGTGACAGTCCACCGGCTGTGAGCCTTCCCGCTGACCACAGAGTGGGGAGTGGTCTGTCACTCCCCACCGGCTACCCTGTCACTTTACCGCACTGCGCTACGGTTTCTGAGCTCACCTGCAGCTGTGAGAGTGGGCAGCGAGCCTGCGTCAGGCGGCGCTGGTAACAGGCACTGACTCAGTCGGGGGCTCTCTGGAGCAGGGTGCCAGCTGCCCAGCGGGCAGTGCTCCCGGGACCCTAGGCGTGCCTGCGCTTTCCTGAGCTGACCTCTCCGGGGAGCGCCCTCGGCAGCACCCTCGTTTCCTAGGCTCACTCAGCACCGTGCCATCTGAGAATCAACACTACACGAGGTCCACAGGGTCTGGAGACTCCCCTCCACTTCTGCTCACTTACTTTGAAAAAGTAAAATAAAACCTCAACTGTACAAACACGATGGTGCAAGCCCCCACGAGGAGGCCGAGTCTCGAGGAGCATCTCTGCACAGGCCTCTGGGCTCCCAATCTGGTCCCTGCTGGGCTAACATGCTTCTATTAGACAGTACGTGGCAACATGCTTCTACTTCTATTACTTCTATGGGTAACGCTGACCACAGCTAAAAAGTCTACGTGTGCCCCAGTGCCATTCGCTCAGTCAGGTCCACGTTAGAGTAACTGCTAGTGAACTCCTACGTGAGCAGAAATGCCGTAAGGCACCTTTCCACGTTCACCCAGAATCCATTCTCCTAAGGTTGGTCTGTGGGGGCACGGCCCACCTTAAGGAGCCCACGCACCCTCACTCATGGGTGACACACACACTTTGCTCTGGGTCTCACGGTCCCTGTGAGACAGCCTCCCTCACAGCACGCCATGGAGAGTGGCGTGCTGGGGTCTATGTCGCCTTGCCCTCGGGTCTACTGAAGGGGAATGCAGCGCCACTCTAAGGCCTTATAAAAAAAAGATCATTCAAAGCAATGAGAGCCAGCTTCCCTAAGAACGCTGCATGCCAGAGTCAGTGACATCTGCCGCTTTGGGCTGCATTTAAAGAGAAAAAAACCAACCAAATTTGTTCAAGCTTCAAGCTGTCCCTCCGCCCAGCAGGCCCACTGTGCACCCCATCAGACAGGGAGCTCCAGTGAGGGCCCCGGCCAGAGCAACACCCCGGCTTCTCTGCCCCCAGGGAAGCGCAGTGGCGACCACCTGGTCCTCGCCCTATTTGGGAAGTTAAAAAAGGGTGGGGAGTCCCCTCAGATTCCAGGAACTCGGAATATGCACATGGTGCACAGGAAGCAGAATCTGCCGCACCATGCCCCTGCCCCACCGCCCTCACACCCTGCTTTCTGGGACAGGCAGCTGTCAGTCACAATCACCCACATTTCCGCCTGTTTTTACAAGAACCAGGAGAGGGCTTTCTGAGAAGATGCCTCGGGTCTAGCCTGCACTGAAGATCAGTGCAACCATTATCAGATATTCTTTGCTGTGGAAAGTACTCAGACTTTGTGCTGCTAATGTTCCTCCCTGAACCTAAGTCACGGAGAGCGATCGATCAGACGGTGAAATTACGAAGAACAGTGTCTACATGCATTGTAAGCACTTTGAAAACAAAAGAAAACAAAAACTGGAGTTCTCAGAAGTGGCCACAGAATTTGAAGCCATCAACACCGAACTCCAGCCTGCCACGTCCTACAAGTTCAGCTCTCCCGGAACCAACGCTGGGCCGCCCGGCGCTCTGGACAAGAGTTAGCAGACTGGACGGAGACCTCGCTGGCAGGTCCTGTGCCGGCAGCTTCCTTGAAGCAAGTCCACAGCTATGTGTGCAGTGTAAGGTCGGCCTCCCTGCTAGAAATCACTCCACAATCAGGGCCACGTTTATGTGGGACAAATCTATCATGTGCCTGTGGAGATGGAAACAAACAGCCAAGGTTAAGTGAACTCTAAACACAGAAGGCGACTTACAGAAGCAGGAGAAAGCTAGAGGCAATGTGGGCCCCGAGGGACAGAGAGCATTGTCATGAACACCAGGGACCAGCGTCCACATGAGAGGAGGCACTGTCCCCTGCGCATGAATATGCATCTATACAGTGACAGGTGCACACACAGCAGCATGCGAAGCAACAGCTCCAGTGACTGAGAGCACATCACAAAGGAGAGGTCCCCGCCCGCACCCACGTCACCAAAACCATGGCATCCACCGCTACCTGTGGAACTTCTGCTGAAATGCTAACGCATGAGCTGGCTCCTTAAACTTGGCTATGGCTTTCCGTTGCTGGGGAAGCATCTGTAAACTCTAGAGGAAGGAAACAAAGAAACATTTTAACATCATGCTTTCTATGGTTAAAAAAATATATACATGCAAACATTAGATTTAATACAAAATTGAAGTTCAGGCTGATACTTGGATCACTAAAACAAACTAATTCTATTTCGTGGGAATTTTTTCTTACCCATCTATATAATATATCCAAAAACTCTGTTTCAGGAAGTCATTCCCCTGACCAGCACTTATAACCTCCAAGCCTGGCATTAAGACCTTGCATCATCTGACCACACCACTGCCCAATCTTCCCTCTAAACCTTCTCTGAGGCTTGGTGGCAAGTACCCTTGGAGAGTCACTTTTTGTTCTCAGGCATTCCCGTCAGGTGATTGTCCATGGAATCTAGATTTTGAAAATACTATGCTCCTCTTCTAGAAAAAAGAATTTCTAGATTTCCGGGGTGACTATCCTGTGTGTGAGTCACCAATGTGAAATGAAGGCATGAGCTTCGTTTCTACCATTTACCATGAAAGAGGATTCGTGTGCTGGGGTCCAACCCCAGCAGGTCCAGGGGTCCCCAAAGGTGTGGACGGAGTTGGCGAAGAAGGAATGACACGGAGACAGCGTTCAGTTGATCAGCAGCCTTGCCAGGATCTCTAGCCACAATCTCCAGCCAAGTTCTGTGTCCATGTTCTCTTGCTAGGTTCTGTAGCCATGTTCCCTCGCTAGGTTCTCCAGCCAGGTTCAGTCACCAGGATCTAGTCAGGTTCTCTTGCCATGTTCTATCCAGGTTCTGTAGCCAGGTTCTGTCTCTAGGTTCTTTGGCCAGTTTCTGTCCAGAATCTTTTGCCATGTTCTCTCCGGCGAAGTTCTTCTGTCTCTAGGTTCTGTCTCTTGGTTCTGTGTGTAGGTTCTCTCTCCAGTTTCTGTCTAGGTTCTGTCTTCTAAGTTCTGTCCCTTGTTGTCTTGTTACATCTGTGTTTAATACCAGTTGATTCAATCCTATCAATCTCTATTCCAAAGGTTAGGGCGTTTCTTATCTCCATTCCAGGGAGTAAAGATTATGTAGCTTAAGCATTATTGTTCGTAGTTAAAGTGATTAATTACCCGCCTGGCACTTAGTTAAGAGGTTTTATTCCCTCCCTAACTTCAGGGGAAAATCCCTACCTGGGGAAACAACCTTTCTCAGAGAGGTGACCTTGGTTAAAACACAGCGCCAAGAAGGTGAGCAAACATATTAAGAACAGTAAGCCATATATGCCAGGTCCCTTGAAACAGCAAGGATGGACCGGCTCCTGGCATTCGTGAACATGTATCTAAGTGGTTTAAACCTCAGTTTGATGGAGGACTATCAGTCAAGACAGCATAAACTGCAACGAAGTTCTTCAACCACGAGAATGACGGGCTCTCCAGTGGTCAATACTCGTCACAAGAACCCTGCTACAGTCGCCTGCTGGCTACTCCCCTTTATTTACACTGTGACGCCCTTCCAATAAGACAAACCCTTATTTTCTAGACATGAGAATGAATTGTAGAAATTGTCATATTCAACCTACTGATAATATTAGTGATTTCTTTGGAAGGAGAGGAAAAACACGTTTCACTGTAAGGTGAAAGGCTTGTGATCACCGGTTTCCACATTTTTATATAAACACAAATCACCCAGAACAGACCAAACCTTAAAATCTGTCTCGAGTCTCTACTGTTCACTCTGACTCCCCAACCCACCCCAAACAGCTTCCTGACATGCCACACGGCTGCATTCACCAACCTTCCCCGAGGTACTGTCCATTCTTTCCAGACAAGATGTCTTTCGACAGCTTCTGAGAACATGTAATTGCTCTGCTATTAATCACAAAACACGAGCTGAAGCGTTCCTCGAGTTGGCCCTTCCTGCGTTCACACCGGAGTCCCATCAGAGCCATGTGACTGCCGTGCGTGGGACACGCCCCAACCGCAGTGTGCACGCTGCTCAGAAGCCTGGCCTCCTCCCGCGAGGACCGTCCTCTTTCTGGGAGGAGCCTCTATGCGTCCGTGCTGGACAGAGAAGGAAATGTTGGGAAACGAGCCGACTCTCTGCCCTGGCAGACCCACTCCATGCTTTCCCTCTGGCCAAGGATTCCTCACCTTCAGGGATGACCCAAAGCCAAAACGGTAGTAACTCTTTTCAACACGAGGGGAACTGCTTCAGGGCAGCCCCGTTTGGGCAATGGACCTGCAGCACCCGGTGGCAGTCAGCCTCGCCCCAGGACATCTTTGCTCCTCCCGGCGGTGCTTCTCGTAGAGAAACGAGTAGGACCTTATTCTGGAGTCTCCCTGTGCACGGCTCACTGGCACTCTTGCTGGTAGGGGCAGGCAGAAGCAGTAACCCTGTCCGGAGGGGTCCGAGCAGAAACACGGGAAGTTCGCTGCAGGGCCTCGGGCAGCCCCATCCCATGCCCACTGTCACAGAACCGACAGCACTCTCCCACCTGCCAGGTCTCTGACACAGATGCTGCGCGGCTCCCGAGTTCCTGAGCATCTTCACGCTCATCCACGGCCACCACAGGGTGTTCTGTGTTCCCTGTCCCCCGCAGACTGATCCTTCTGTCACAGGGCTCCTCAGACCTCTGCCTCCCACTGCCTCCTGAGAGCCGCATGGCTTCCTGCTTCCAACGCTTCCGAGTCTCGCCACGGGGCCTCCAGCTCACCTGCTGCCAGGAGCCAGGAGAACTGCAGGGCCTGTGGCCACGCCCGGACCTTCTTTAAGCCTGGAGGCAAGGGGTTTCCGGCAGCCGACGTCTGGCCATCCTGCTGTCTGCTTTCCCAAATGTTCTGAATGCAAACTGACTCACTCTTTCACTGGAGACGCCAACATCTTCATGTCACCCACCAGCCCCCTTCCTGGCCAGTCAGACCCAGATGCAGTGGAGGTGTTCTCGCCGACGCATGTCCCCTCAGGGGTCAGGTTCTCTGCGGTGACCCTGCCTTCCTGGCTGCCTGGGGGACTCCGTCTGGGTGGTAGAGATGTTGTCTGAGGCTGGCTAGCTGGTGTCCTGAAGCAACTGCAGGGCGACAGCCCTCGGACAGGACCTGCTGATGCAGGGGCTCTAGTGGGAGGGGTACTTCTGCTTCGTCCTCCCTGCTTTCACACGCTTTGCCCGTGACACGGGCCTCTTTGTTTCCTTAGTTTCCCTCCCTGCCGGGTTATGCCAGGGAACAATGAGGTGCGGGTGGTGTTACCAGTCTTTTGTGACTTATGAGAGCCTGATGGAAACACCAAGACTCACGGAGGGGAGTGCACAGTCCAAAAGGCACACACAAAGAAATGGCAAAACCGGGACTTCCACTGAAGCCTCATCTCAAAGCCTAATTCCAGCTGCTACCAGCTGCATCCTACCTCCCGGCTGCTCAGGAAAACTACAGCCATCAGCAGAGACACGGTAATGGGCACAGGCCAGGCACAGGCAGGCCACATCTAAGCCCCAGATGTTATTACGGTACAAGGGTTGCAGGGAACCTTAAGCGATCACCAACTCCACTCTTCTGAGGAAATGACTTTTTTTATATACCATGGTGTTTCACCTACACTAATAAAAGGGAAACATGCAAATTGACCGTCCCACCACAAAGCCCACCAGCCAGTCAGGGTGAGTATGCAAAATAACCCAACAAAGATGGCAGCGGCCACGGAGCTGGAGCGAGCAGGCGGCTTTGGTTGCCCCCGGCAACGGAGGAAGCCAAGCTTTCCCGGCTGCCCTTGCCTCCGCTCAAGGAGGGGCTGGGGGCCTGGGTCACCAGGGGGTGGGGAGAGGGGTCATGGCCAGCGTG
>NW_006293525.1:527797-528600 GCF_000327345.1 Myotis davidii | reverse complement strand
ATAAAGAAGAAGATATAACTCTGAGAAACATATATGCACCCAATATAGGAGCACCCAAATGCATAAAAATTTTTCTGGAAGATATAAAGCAATACAATCATATTAGGAGAATTCAAAAGCCCATTGACACCACAGAATAAATCCTCTAGACAAAATATCAACAAAGAAACAGCAATCATAAAAAAAGAGTGTGGGAGCTAGTGTTACCGGGGGGCATGGACAGCCTGAAAACAGCCATGAGATCCTCACCCAGGCTGGCCAGGCACTCCAGCAGGACCCTTCCACACTGAAGGGGCTGTGGCCAGTCTGAAAATGGCCCTTAGCTGCTCACCCAGGCCCTCCAGGCACCTCAGTGGGGACCCCCACCCTGACAGGGTTGTGACCAGCCTCTGAACAGCCCTCAGCCCCTTACCCAGGCTGGCCACACCCCCATAGAGTAAGAGTCCCCACTAGGGGGCGTGGCCAGCCTGCAAACAGCCATCATTGCCTCCCCTAGGCTGGCCATGCCCCCATGGGGTGAGGGTCCCCGCTGGGGGGCATGGCCAGCCTGCAAACAGCCATCAGCCCATCACCCAGGCTGGCCAGACACCCCAGTGGGAACCCCCACCCTGAAGGGGGTTTGGCCAGCTTGAAAACAGCCCTCAGCCCCTCACCCAGGCAGGCCACGCCCACCAGTGGGGACCCCCCACCCTAAAGGGTGTGTAGCCAGCCTGAAAACAGCCATCAGCCCCTCACCCAGGCTGGCCAAACCTCCATGGGGTGAGGGTCCCCACTGGGGGGCGTGGGCTTGACCAGCCTGCAAA
>NW_006293525.1:463038-527492 GCF_000327345.1 Myotis davidii | reverse complement strand
TGGTTAGGGGTAATCAGGCAGCCAGGCAGGCAGGCAGGCGAGTGGTTAGGAGCCAGCAGTCCCGGATTGCAGGAGGGATGTCCAACTGCTGGTTCAAGCCTGATCCCTGTAAACCAGCAGTAGGATATCCTTCGAGGGGTCCCAGATTGCAGAGGGTGCAGGCCGGGCTGAGGGACACCTGCCCCCCACTCCCCCGCACGAATTTCGTGCATCGGGCCACTAGTTCATTATAGAACAAATGTTTAACACAATTTTAGGCACAACCCAGCAGACAGGGAAATAACGATAATGAAGTGGAGGGGCCTAGGAGGCTGTGGCGCCCCTTCTCCCTGGTCCTGACAGATGACCAGCTCGGTCTTCCAGACAGAGCAGGAGGGGGGGCCAGTCCAGGAGGATGCACTCCTACAGCCCCACCCACAGCCCCTGCATCGAGGAAGACTGCTGGGGACACCGCCTGGCTGATTCGCACTCGCCCTCTCATCTGAAATTCTGAAACTTGATACTTCTAGTGTCATTTCTCTCTTCTGGTTTGAATATTCTACAAAACCCATCATTTCCTCTTATTGTGTAAATAATGAGTCTACAGACAAATGTCTCTTCAACAGACTTTCTAGAGGCTTGTGAGTATGGTCTAAGGCAGTGGTTGGCAAGCTGCAGCTCAGCAAACCGCGGCTCGCAAGCCATATGCGGCTCTTTGGCCCCTTGAGTGTGGCTCTTCCACAACTGCGGCTCGCGAGCCACATGCGGCTTTTTGGCCCCTTGAGTGTGGCCACGAAGGTTCAATCGCACTGTACGTGCGCGCCCGCACGTGGTATTTTGCGGAGGAGCCATGCTCAAGGGGCCAAAGAGTCGCATGTGGCTCGCAAGCCGCGGTTTGCCGACCACGGGTCTAAGGGAAGAGCAACAGGGTGCCTTGCTCCACAGTGGGCAAGCCTCTCAGATCCCACAGCTAAGCAGCAGATGATCACGCACTGCAGTGCAGTCTACAGACCTTGTCACATGGAAACCCACACCTGAAACCTATTCTGATCATATTAACCAACTAGTGGCCTGGTGCATGGATTCGTGCACATTTGAAAGGAAATTAATTAGAAGAAATATTTTAATATTACTATTCGCCCTATCTCTATAATAGAAGTGTCAGAGATGAAAGAAAATTAGTAAAATGTATATGAAAATAATATATAGATTGATTAATAAACAATAACAAGATATAACTAAGATATGATATAAAAACAACAAAAACATAAAAAACATTGATAAAAACAATGACGGATAAAGTGATTAAACTTATTCTAGTATCTCCCTGTACACCACATTAAGAGTAAAAACACTATCAGAGTGCTTGACTCATTTCCCTTGGGATGAAGCATTTACAACTTTAACTTTAATGTCACACGCTCTTCGAACTCAAGAGAAAGCAACATATAACTGACCATGTCCGAAAACAGGTTCAGGTAGGAATATTCCTACTATGTCTAGAGTTTGTCCTTGTGATTTATTAATAATCACTGCAAATGCTGGCATCATGGGAAACTGTCTTCAAATTAATTTAAATGGGAGGCGGGGGACAAATATCACGCATGTGTTTATTTTTAAATTGCCAGTGCACATTATATGTACTGGGCTGTCGGTCGGACATACGGTCACTTAGCCTTTTATTTATATAGATGTCACCCCGATAAACTTAATTAGAAAAGAAAAAAAGGGACGCATTGCAGACACCACCACCACCACTACTACACCATGTGGACTCCAGGTGGCGCCACAGCCCAACACTCACAGGCTTAGCTGGATCATCCCAGCAGGAGCCCTCTCAGCTTCATCCCCGCCAAGTCTATTTATATTTAAAACATAATTATAACAAGACATTGTTATAAATATCTTTTCAAAATTTATACTCACAGTGTTATTCTAACACTGCTGTAGAAGCTTGTTCTATCAGTGTGCTTACAGACTTAGCGTCTTAGCATGTGTGGCTGCAGCACTTAAATAGCTACACCCTCAGGCACAACCACCCAGGAGCCAGACTGGTAAGAATGGAGAGCACACGGCTCAGCTCCAGGCGGGTGCACAGGCTCTGGCAGAAGCTCTACACCTGCCACTCCTCAGGGACTTCACAGGATACAGGGGACCTCGCCTTGTACTTCATTTTAAGGGTAAGTGATATAACCTAGAAAACTTCTTTCTTGTTTTCCTCCTCTTTTCTCGTTACAATTCAACATTGTTTTTGCTCCACTTCAAGTGCCCTCATTCAAACTTTATTATTTATAATACAACTAGAGGCCCGGTGCACAAAAATTTGTGCACTCAGGGGAGAGGGGGGTCCCTCAGCACAGCCTGTGCCCTCTCGCAGTCTGGGACCCCTCGGGAAATAACGACCTGCTGGCTTAGGCCTGCTCCCGGGTGGCAGAGGGCAGGCCTAATCCCTACGTGCAGCCCCTGGTCGGGATCAGAGCAGGGCCGACTGGGGAGTTGGGGCACCGCCCCCTGTCATGCACAGAGCAGGGCAGATTGGGAGGTTGTGATGCCACCCTCAGTCACGCTCAGGGTAGGGCCGGTTGGGAGGTTGGGGCACCGTCTCGTCAGACTCAAGGCAGGGTCTATGGGGAGGTTGCGGCGCCACCCCGTCACGCACAGAACAGGGCAAAACAGGGGGTTGGGGCGCTGCCCCGTCACACACAGAGCAGGGCCTGTGGGGTAGGGGGGTTGGGGCGCCGCACCCTGTCACACACACAGCCGCAGGGCGATCGGGGGTTGGGAGCTCCCTGCTATCAGGCACAGAGCAGGGCCGATCAGGGGGCTGGGGCGCCTTCCCCTGTCAGGAACAGAGCAGGGCAGATAGGGAGGTTGTGGCCCCGCCCCCGTCACACACAGAGCCGCAGGGTGATCAGGGGGTTTGGGCGCTGCCCCCTGTCACGCTGATCCTGGTGCTGGGAGGCATATTACCCTTTTACTATATAGAATAGAGGCCTGGTGCATGGGTGGGGGCTGGCTGGTTTGCCCTGAAGGGTGTCCTGGATCAGGGTGGGGGTCCCCCCTGGGGTGCCTGGCCAGCCTGGATGAGGGGATGATGGCTGTTTGCAGCTGGTCACACACCCTTCAGGGTGGGAGTCCCCACTGGGGTGCCTGGCCAGTCTGGGTGAGGGGCTGAGGGCTGTTTTCAGGCTGGCAGGGGACTGAAGCTCCCAACCTCTCCTTTTTTCCTTTTTTCTTTTTTTATTCTGGGCCACCTTTAGCTCTGAGGCTCCAGCTCCTAGGCCTCCGCTCCTGAAAGCAGGTATCTGGTTTGTTTCGGTTCTATCGAAATTCTGTATCAACTCCAGCTCTGAGATCCCAGCCAGCTGAAAGCTGGTTTCTGGGGTTTTGTTTAGCTTCTATGTGTTACAATGGTTCTTAAACTGCAAGCTCAGAGGCCGGCAAGGCAGGCGGGGAACACTGCAGTCCTCCATCACTGAAGCAAGCAAGCCTCCTGTTCAGTTTAAGCTGCCTGGCTGCCGGCCACCATCTTGGCTGGCAGTTAATTTGCATATCACCCTGATTAGCCAATGGGAAGGGTAGCGGTTGTATGCTAATTACCATGTTTCTCTTTTATTAAATAGGAGGATGACCTCTAATCCTTCTTCAGAACAGAAAAAAAACATGGCAAATGGGAGGGAAAATAGATGATTCAAGAGATCTAGATCTCCAACATACAAAATTCAGTTTTCAGGGCAGAAAGACCAGTGCAATGCAGCCACTGGCCCTTCCTCCATCAGTGCCATGGACTAGGCACTAGCCACACAGACCCCAGTCTGGAAAATGAGCAGGAAAACTACCAAGGATGCACACTCCCCACCCACAGAGAGAGCAGGACATTGGGGACACTGGGCTCACCGCTGACCTGTATTTGGTCTGAGGGTCTCCGATTGGGATGACCACATTTGTGCACCTGGAAACAATCCTCGTGTCAGTTCTGTGCCTGCAAACTATCCCAATCACTATTAACTGCCCCTATGCCCTGCCGACGCCACAGAAATCCACTCCTGAGAACAGAGGCCAAAGTTCTTGTCATTCACTTATCTGGTTCACTTGTCATTACTACATACACATAAAACTAACCCTAACATCTCTCTCGGAACCCAAAAGTGAGGGGCGGTGGAAAGGTGTTTAGAAAGCTATTTGTTACTCTTCCCTTTTAGGAATTCTCAGTAGTACAGGGAGATGCCAAACACATCAAGAATGAATTACTTGTATCAACTCTAGCCTGAAATGTTTCCCATTCACTCCTGGAGCAGAGAGCACTGTGTTACCCAGAAACCTGCCCATCAGCAGTGTCAGTGCTCTGTCTCAGGCAGGCCGCCTGGGGCCCGGAGCGAAAGCGCTGTTCCACCTGGCAGGAAGGGCAGGAGCAAAAGCGCTGCTCGAGGAAACCAGGTGAACTGCCTCCTCGCTGGTTTACCAACAGGGTCTAGAAGCTGCAGAGACGGGGTCCTATAGAAAACCTGGTCTACAACGGACTGGAGACCCACCATTTGCTGCCCAGCCCCATGGGGACCCTTAACCCCTAGAGTGCCGGGAAGCGCAATCGCGCTCCTCCTGTCTTTCACCAAAGTGCCGGGAGTGCTATCAAAGCTTTGAAATGGCATCCAGTTCTAAGTCTGCTTTTATTAGTGATGATGATATTGCTAAATATGTCAATGTAATAAAGGTTTCCTTATGTTTTTGAATACGTAACTTCATTTACTTGCGATTCATAATTTTTTTCCTAAACTGCTGTAAAATCAGCAAAAATGCCTTGGCAATTTTAGCATAGTTCCTAGGATATTGGTTGGCACTCAAAGGGTTAAGCACTCAGAATTAGCCAATTTTAAGAGACCAAAATACAGTCCACATTATTTCCTATTTGTAAAATCTCACCCAAGTCCTATAGCTGTTAATGTGAGAGGCTATTTCTGGAAATTAAGGTCAAGAAAGCTACTTTAAAATTTTTTAATTATTACAAATAAAATGTTTGCAACAGGGGAAAAAACTAAATATACATGTGCATATGTGAACTTTAGGATAATCTGAGGATTTCAAAGCATCATCTGTTCAGTTGGAATAGTTATTCCATAAAGTTTATATGTAAGCACGTGAAAATTCCCAACTAATCGAACTCTGGGGCAGAAGTTCTGACAGCAAGTGTGCACAGGAGATGTAACACCTGCCTCCTCCTCCTCCTTCTCTTCCTCCTCAAAAGCATTATTTTAACATGAAGTAACCAACACTTCATGATAAACCAGGAAGTGACTGAGTCATGGGCTGGACAACGGGCACAGGCGCAATGGGGCAGGTGCCCACCTGGATGGGTCCCACTGACATGAGCAGGCTCTTCAGCTGGGCGTCAGTGGTGGATGACGACAGGCCTTCGACAGACACAACGCAGGGCTGCGGCTTGCACTCCACCACCCGCAGGTTCTGCTTATTTGGCATCGGGCGCCCGCGGCCCATTGGCCCTGCTGCTCCCCGGCCTCTGCCATGCATGACGACCTGCCAACGACAGGAGGGACTGATCAATTCAAAAGCTTTTGTTTTTTGGCACAACTACTAAGATATACAAGTGAGCAAATAACTCGGAACCCGTTCAAATACACCACGAGCTATAGGATTTTCTCTAGTTTCTGCTGTGCTCAGAAAAGAACTTAATATCTGAAGAGGACACCACCGCCCACCAAATGTGAAAGGAAAAGACAAACTGATCTGGAGCCCAGCAGGGACGAGGCGGCACCTCTGTTCCCTCCGTGCTAGGGGTGAAGCAGCAGGCCCCCGGGATCCAGAAATGCATGTCAGCTGCACACTTAGGGTTCAGGCTAGTCCTAACGGCCCCAGAGCCTGAGTTTCTCCCTCCGTACTCCAGGCCAACTGCGCAGGGATGGTGCAACCCACTGCCACCACACAGGCACCACAAGTCACCACCCCACAGATCCAGCTCACGTGGTTAAGTATGCACGTGCACTGGCACCCTGAGAACTGAAAGGCCACTTCTGCCACAATGGTCCCCTGGCTGCTGCCCTTTACATTCACCTGCAGAGCTTTAAATCAAACCAAAAGCCCAAACCAAGGACAGAGGGCCTCTACCCTCAACTCCAAAATTAGGACATCACTGGCCTAAGGTGGGGCCCAGACCTCAGAGTTGCTAAAGCTGTCCAGAGTTCAAAACACTGTTCTGGGACCTTTAAAGAAAGAGGACAGAGCTGATCTTTCTGGTCTGTTCCAACTAGGAAACAAGACAGAGCACTGGTGCCAAGTGTTTCCTTGAAAACTGAACTCATCCAGCACAGGACATGCGTGAAAAGCAGCCACAGAGTGGGTGGGACTAGCCGCACCAGACTTCCCAGGCTTCCTACCCAGACTTGGCCCCACAACTGTGGGTAGAAAGGAGAGCATGCCAGCTGGCCATCTCCAGGGCACAGCTGAGGACAGCAGGAAACCACCGCACCCTGGGTGGTGGGTGCCGTCCCAAAGCTGAACCATTAAAAAGTCATGACAGGAAGCATGCCGGCACTCCTCCCCCACACCATTCCAGCCTCACACTCGCAGCTGGCAAGGACACCGCTGTACCTTCTTGGCGGGGTGAAGCCCTTGGATGCTCTTGATGCCCGGAGGGCCTGCTGAGTACACGTGGGTCCCGACCGGCAGGTGCTGGGGCGGCTGAAGGGCCCCCTTGGTCAGCGTCACCTTGCGGGCAGGCTGCGGCCTCACTTCCGGAGGCGGGGCAGGCCGCTGGGGCTGGCTGTCCGGGTGGAAAACGCTCTCGCTCTCTCCGCCCTGCCGACAGGAACAAGCAGCCGGTCAGTCTCCGCACAGCCCGGCACCCTCCCCAGGCGGACAGTGTTCCACTGAGACACAGACCACCAGATGCTAGAACACCAAACCTGTCATTTTACTAGAGCCACCAGGACATTTTTTACTTGACAGTGTTTGGGTTTAAATAACAGTTTTGAAATGAAAAACAGTAAGATCTTGGATTGGCATACCCACTCAAGAGGTCTGTAATTAAAGGAAAAGCTGTTTCGGTCAGTAAAATATTGCTTAACTTGAAAAATACTTCATACTCAACATGCATTTCCCATCTGCACGAGTACCTGTGTTAGAATCTGAGAGTGTGCATCATCCATGATTTTAACTCATACCTCCTATTTAAGCTGAAGGGAGGCAGGCCAGCATGCTCCCTCCTCCCCTGGCGTGGCCATGCATCCTGGGCCATGTCCAGCCCTTCCCTCCTCGGACACAACACTGCACACGGACTGGGGCACAGCTCCTCCTGTTGAGTCACAAGTGCCATTTCCAACCCGAGTCGATGACTCAGAGGAGGAGCTCCTGCCTTCCATAGAGCCTTCTAAGTATCAGAGGCCTAACCTTTTTGCATTTTACTAATGTTTCCTCATTTCATGACCTAAAACACTGTTCATCAGTGAAGAAGTAAGCACACACTCAAGCTACACTGATAGCCATAACTCCACCAGGTAGCAAAGGCCCTGGCGGTGCCGGTCGGCCACTTTTAGTGTGAAGTGTAGCATCTTCCCAGCAGGGAGCTGGTGACCAGGACGGAAAAGTGGATCCAAGAAAGTCAGACCTGGACCCGCTGAATTATGTCATCTTAACGGAAACGGATGCTTGAAGGTGAAAGCAGACTCAGACCTCTACGAGACTACACTCTGCTCCAACAGAAACAGAAACATTCCGGCCAATGTCTAGGTAACCTTCCCCAGTGCAGCCTGCTCAGTTATGGAGTATCTCCAGGAGAAGCTTGGCAAATTAGCCCAGAAGCAGCCCGTATATTTTTCTGTCTCTTTTCCCTCTAAATGTGTCTTTTGAAAACAGTTTAATGAAACAAAGGGAAGGAACAGGGGCTGGAGCAAGCCAAGAATAGGTAAAATGTTTGCAATAACTGCCCAAATGGGACCTAAGGAAAAATGAGATTAAAAAGTCACAGTCTTCCGGCTATGGAAGCATGGAGAGAGCAGAAAGCCTCCCCACCCCCAACTTGAAGCATATAACTGGGCAAACAAGCATTCCAGGACTCAGAAGTGGAGGAGCAAGAGCAGTGGATACAGGGCTGTGGGATAGGAAATCCCAGGAGGCTGATTGAAATGTCAAGCAGCACCATCAGCGAAGTCGGTGGAGGAGATAGGAAACACCCACAGATCTGATGGGCTCTGATCTCGGTCCTGTTTGCAACAACAGTCGGCCAGCCAGAAATCTGAGAAACTGAGGAAATTCTGGCCATGAAAGAGCTACTGAAGGCCTACGTAGGTCCTCCCCATGCAGCTGACAGAGCCTCAGGAAGCTAGCAGGAAGAGCCTGAGTGGGCTGCAAGTGCCCACTCTGACCACTCAGATTACCTGCAAAGGGCCTCAGGAACCTGGACACAATCTCTTCCTGACCTAAAGACTGACCACTAAGCTATGCAATAGGGCCAATCCTAGGAAACCAGGCTAATAAGAATAAAAAATGGACAAAAACTATTTTGAACTGAATAAAAATACAACATATCAAAATCTAGCGGATGTAACCAGCCGGCATGGCTCAGTGGTTGAGCGTTGACCCATGAACCAGGAGGTCATAGTTCAATTTCTAGTCAGGGCACATGCCTGGGTTTCAGGCTCAACTCCCAACAGGGGTTGTGCAGGAGGCAGCCAATCAATGATTCTCTCTCATGACTGATGTTTCTTTCTCTCCCTCTCCCTTCCTTTCTAGAATACGTGTGTGTGTGTGTGTGTGAGTGTGTGTGTGTGTATTTATGTATGTATATAAAGAGCCAGGGTCTGTAACGTTCAAAACGACGGAATGTATAACCGAACACTGGAAGTCAGTCCTGGGTCGTACTGAGGGGGCTGCGAATCAGGACCAGAGAGAGGCCCAGAGAGAGAAGCAGGGTCTGATCCACAGCCTCTGTGGCAGCTGTTGATCAGCCCTTGCCTCTCTTTCTCTCCAGGCCTCGCCAGCAGCCACGGGGGCTGCTGATCAGGCCCAGAGATAGGCCTGGAGACGCTGACTGGCATAGAAACTGACCAATCAGAACCAAATCTGGGTGAACTGTGAAGTCAATGGCTGCCTAGGAGGTGGAGCTTTTGATGCTGACAGGCATAGAAATCGACCAATCAGAACCTAATCTGGGTGAACTGCAAAGGCAGAACCTAAGGTGGGGGCTGAGGAGGGGTTTTAAGGGCAACAACTGTTTGGTGTAAGGTGTAAGAACGCGGTTCAATTTTTTAATGACTAGTTTGGCAGTATAGTGCATATGGCTGGCTATCAGTCCAGATATAGGGATTATGTATTTTTGTCTGCCAAGAGCATCTCCTCCTGCTCAAAAAGGCTTTTCCTCCCCATTTAAGCAATCCTATCCTATATAATCTACCTATACTAATAAAAGGGTAATATGCTAATTAGACCAGGTTGACTGGACATCTTCCAGTCATCCAACTTCCTTCCGGACAAAGCCATGATGGTGGGGGCTGAGGCAGAGGCAATTAGGGGTGATCAGGCCAGCGGGAGGTGGGGAGGGCAGTTGGGGGCAAGATCAGGCTGGCAGGGGAGGGCAGTTGGGGGTGAGATCAGGCCAGCAGAGGAGGGCAATTAGGGGCGATCAGGCCAGCAGGGGAGAGCAGTTAGGGACGAGATCGGGCTGGCAGGGGAGAGCAGTTGGGGGCGAGGTCAGGCTGGCAGGGATCAGGCCTAAACTGGCAATCAGACATCCCCCAAGGGGTCCCCAATTGGAGAGGGTGCAGGCTGGGCTGAGGGAACCCCCACACACACATGAATTTCGTGCACCAGGCCACTAGTGTGTGTGTGAGTGTGTGTGTGTGTGTGTATATAATCTAGGGGATGCAACTAAAACAGTTATATCAGAAAGGAAAAGATACCTATAATCAATAACTTGAACTTTTATCTGAATAAACTAGAAAAATAAAAAGAAATCAAACCCACAACAGAAGAAAGGAAATAAGATCACAGTGAAAGGCAATGACAGAGTAAACAGAAAATCAATAGAGAAAAATCAAAGTTGGATTTTTGAGATCAACAAAATTGATCACCCTTTAAACTGACCAAGAAAAAAAATAAGAGAAAACACAAATGACTAAAATCAGGAACAGAAGAGGGATTATCCGAACAGGTACTACAGACATTAAAAGGGTGACATGAACAACTTTTTATCAACTAATTAGATAATTTCGATGAAATAAAGAAACTCCATAAAAGATGCAAGATACCAAAAAGAGACCATTAAAAATCTGAGAAACGCCCTAGCTGGTTTGGCTCAGTTGGATACAGCATTGGCCTGCGGACTGAAGGGCCCCGGGGTTGATTCTAGTGCCTGGGTTGCAGGCTCAATCCCCAGTAGAGAGCGTGCAGGAAGCAGCAGATCAATGATTCTCTCTCATCATTGATGTTTCTATCTCTCCCTCTCTCTTCCTCTCTGAAATCAATAAAAATATATATATTTAAAAAAAATCTGAGACAACCAACTCATTAAAAACTTCCCAGAAAAAAATGTCCAGGCCCCAATGAATTCAGTGATGAATTCTATCAACTATTTCTCAAATTTGAGGGACATAAGGTGTGAACGCAAAAAATACGTATTTCTAGAATCCACTCCCTGGGAATCTGGGTAGTTCTTGGCTAGGACAGGGGAATCTGCATTTAAAAAAAATAAAAAATAAATAAATAAAAATTTTAAAAAAAGGCCACTCTTTCAGAGAACAGATAAGAGCTTTGCCCAGCAGGTCAGCCTGAGCACCGAAGGGTCACAGGTTTAATCCCCAAGCCTGGTCAGGGTGTGTCCACAGGCAACCAATTTGATGTGTCTCTCTAAATCCATGCTCCTCTCTCTCTCTCTCTCTCTCCCCACACACACCCCCACCCCCACTTCTCCCTTCAACTCTCTCTCTCTAAAAAAAAAAATCAATGGAAAAAACATACTCAGGTGAAGATTAACACAACAAAAAACAGAGAGGAAGAAAATATTTCCATTCATTCCTTGAAGCTGGTATTACTTTGATTTAAAAAAAAAAAAAAGCGAAAGACATAAAAAAAGGAAAAGAAGGAAAGCCACAAAAGAATATACCTTGTGAACACATGAAAAAAAGCCTCACAAAATATTAGCAAACTCATGCAGCAACAAAGAAAAAGCACCAGACACCAGAACCAAGTGAGAGCTGTCCCAGGAGTGCAGGGTTGTCTTAACATTGGAAAATCAATCAATAGAGCAGACTACATTCATGAAGGCAGGACCACAGGACCTCCGCACGGAAGCAGGACATGCTCCCATCAGGATCATTCAACAGACCAGGAGCAGGAGTCCTGTGGTGAGAGGCCTGGAGAGCTGAGTGCTCTCTCCTTAGGACCATTTCCAGCACACCCACCACCTGGGGAGTGTTTGGATGCTAGTGATCCTGGGCTTTACTCCAAAACCAGATTTGAAGCTCTGAGGCTGGAACTCAGGCGTAGCATACATGTTTGCAGTACAGTTTGATCAGGAGTATACCAGGGTCTGCACCGACACTGTCTCCCTCAACTCCCCTCCCTGTAAACATTATCATCCTCTTTACAATTGAAAACTCCAGGCCCTGGGTCACAGAAAAAGTGCTGGGCCCTGTTGTCCCCCTGGTAGGGGAGGCGCTTCCACTCCCATGACTGCTTCCAGCATGGCTATGAAAACAGAAGGACTAACCATCATTCAAGTGAATTAAATGAAGAACAACTACGATAATGCTGAATTTTTGAAATTCTTTCTAGAAATCATGCTGAGCACTCAAGGCTTAACGATGTTATTACATTTTTTTAAGAAAAAGGTGTGTTGTTTTTTTTCCAGGAAAACCAAGGTGGCAGCATAGGTAAACACTGGTACTCACCACCTCCCACAACCACATCAAAATTATAGCTAAAATACAGAGCCATCATTCAGAACCACCTGAAAGCTGTCTGAATGATAGTCCAATAACTAGAGAAGTAAAGAAGAAAAAACATTAAGACTGGTAGGAGGGGCGGGGGCATGGAACAAGCTAGTCCAGCACCCACGTGTGGCATTTTTTTAATCTGAGGGATATCTCCAAGGCCTCCCATGAGAAACAGGGGGTCCCAGCTGCACAATCAGACCCCTAGCCCAGGGAAGAAAAGCCCCTGTAACTTTGGGCTGTAAAAACCAGGGGGGATTGTGGTTGAATGACACAGAGATTGCTGGAGTCCCAGGTGTTCCTCTTAAAGGGTCCATGCACAATTTACACAGCCTTGCTTCCTCTAAGCTCCAGCACTGGAAGGCGGCTTTGGGGGGATTCCAGGGACATACAAGAGGAACTAGACCAGTGATGGCGAACCTTTTGAGCTCGGCGTGTCAGCATTTTGAAAAACCCTAACTTAACTCTGGTGCCGTGTCACATATAGAAATTTTTTGATATTTGCAAGCATAGTAAAACAAAGATTTGTATTTTTGATATTTATTTTATATATTTAAATGCCATTTAACAAAGAAAAATCAACCAAAAAAATGAGTATGCGTGTCACAGGTTCGCCATCACTGAACTAGACTGTCTGGCATTGGGACAGGAACTCGGGGGCAGTTTTCTCCCAGACAAGGGTGCTCGCAGGGGTCATTTCTCCTGTACTATGACCTCCTCCGTCACAAAGCTGACTGACAGCCACATCTGAGTTTCCATCAGTGTGGCTCACACTGTTCACTCTGCCCTAGTGATTCCCTCAGGCTCTGCCCCATCCAATTTGTTGCCCCACCCAAGCTGTTTGAAGCAGCTTTCCCATATGCCCAGGCTTCAGGCATTGCTAAAATCTCTTACACAAGCAGCAGCTGGAGTCAGCATACCCCAAACTTATCAATAAAAGGCCCAAGACCCAGCACTAGCACCAGCCTGCCTTGCATCACAGCTGGGCCTCACCTGGGGACTTCCTAGCCCAATATAACTAGCAGCCATCTGCAGATCACTCTGTGGTTCCTGCTGGGTGGCCCGAGGCAGTGGCTGACTTTGCACCTCCCAGGAAGCCCCAGAGCCAGTGTACCCAGTAGACAGCTTCAGATCATACCAGATTATAACTCTACCATCCACAAGCAACACACTCAAGGGGCAGACTCAGTGAGCACCAAAGCCCCACTAAAGTAAGTCCTGCTCCATAGGGGTGTCTACTGCACAGCAGCTCTTTCATTGCAGACACAGCTGGTCCTCACAGCCAATTGTCCTGGAAGTCAATTCCTCCCAGTGACACCAACAGCAATCAAGGCTCAACTACAACAAGACTGCACACAGCCCACACAGGGGCACACTCAGAGTGCCCAGCTCAGGTGATGGGGTACTGAGCCAGTGGGCCCTGCAGGACACCTAATACACAAGGCCACTCTACCAATTCCAGGAGACACAGCAGCTCTACCTAATACACAGAAACCAACACAAAATGTGAAGACAAACATCACAAATGAATGAAATGAAAGCAAGCAAACTCCTGGATACAGAGGTCAAAACAATGGTTCTAAGATTGCTTAAGGATCTCAATGAAAGCTTCAAGGGACTTAAGTGAGACTTTCAAGGAAATTAATGAGAACATCAAAGACATGAAAAAGTACCAATCAGAAAAAAAGAATACACTAACTGAAACAAAGAACAATTTGCAAGGATTCAAGAGTAGAGGATTCTGAGACACAAATTAACGATTTGGAATATAAGGAAGCAAAATATAGCCAATGAGAAGAGCAGAAAGAAAAAATAACCTGAAAATATGAAGATTAGTGTAAGGAGCCTCTGGGACAACTTCAAGTATACCAACATTCACATTATGGGGGTTCAGAGGGAAAAGAGAGCAAGATATTGAAAACCTATCTGAAGAAATAATGACAGAAAACTTCCCCTACCTGGTGAAGAAATAGACCTACAAGTCCAGGAAGAGCAGAGGACCCCAAAGAGGCCCACACCAACACACATCATAATTAAAATGCCAAGGGTTAAAGACAAAGAGAGACTCTTAAAGGCAGCAAGAGAAAAGCAGTTAATTACCTACTGTCGGCCGATTTCTGAACAGAAACTTTGCAGACCAGAAGGAAGTGGCAAGAAATACTCAAAGTGATGAATAGCAAGGACCTACAATCAAGATTACTCTACCCAGTAAAGCCGTAATTTAGAATTGAAGGTCAGATAACGAATTTCAGAGACAAGAAAAAGCAAAAGGAGTTCATCACCACCAAACCAGCATTACATGAAATGCTGAAGGGTATTCTTTAAGAAGAAGAAGAAAACGAAGACGAAGAAGAAAAAATTAATAGATCTAAAATATGAACAATAAAATGGTAATAAATACATATCTATTAACAATTGAAAATCAAAATAAATGAGCAAGAAATCTAATGAACAAAACGAACTGATGAATAAAATAGAATCAGAGGCATGGAAACATGAAATAGACTCATGAATCTCAGAGGGAAGGAGGGTAGAGGGGTGGGAAGAGATTAAAGTGGTGCAGGCCTGGGATAGGGCAGGAACCGGGTGCAGGGGTACACGGAGGGGGAAAAGGGGGACATCTGTAATACTCTTAACAATAAAAAAAATTTTTTTTAAAAGAAAAGGTTTTTTTTCCCAAATGAGAGAACAATTCTTCCTTTTCAAATTCTTACTGAAAAATTTTAAGTCCAGAGTTATTTCAGTTAATAGTTTGGCTGGGAAAGAGCCAAACTATCCTTGACTAGTGTGGCCAAACTCACACAGGAACAGACCAAATTGAATGCACACATTTATTTAGGAGTCTTCTAGAACTTAGGCATATAGTTATAGCACTGAAAAATATAAATTAAAAAATGCTGTCGATTCAAATCAGAAATTTCAGAATTCTGTTATCTGAACATAAGGAGATAACTGTCATCGGTGGCTGGCAGATGTGTGGTAGTCCAAAAGAGTGGTTGGGGTCCCAGGGCAGCCTTTTGTGAATTCTCCTCCTATAAGGCCTACCCCACCATTCCTTCCACTGCAGTGCGTTTAGACATGATTTTAAATATTTCACTTCCTTCAAAACAGATGCGAAAAAAAAAAGTTAGGGCCCGGCAGGCATGGCTCAGTGGCTGAACATCAACCTATAAAACCAGGAGGTCCCGGTATGATTCCCGGTCAGGGCATATGCCCGGGTTGCAGCCTCAATCCCCAGTGTGGGGCAAGCAGGAGGCAGCCAATCAATGATTCTCTCTCATCATTGAGGTTTCTATCTGTCTCTCTCCTCTTCCCTTCCTCTCTGAAATCAATACAAATATATATTTTTAAAAAGAAGTTTGGTCTATATTACACCAAACTAGAAATATTTTGTTTTTTCCCCCAAAACAATTAGCTTTTAATGTACCATAAAATGTATTTTAGAGTCATTTTTCTTAAATATAAAGAAAGCTTCCTGAATTAAGAAAGAGTAGAGAATACTTTTTATCAGCTTAATCATTATAAAATAATGCAGTCTGTAGCCACCATCATGAGCAGGACAAATTTATTTATAACGAATGGTTTAAATGTACAGATAAAAAGGCCTATTGATACTGTCAGGGCACCCTGCAATTTGACAGATCAAATCTTATTTTCATTCTTAAAGCCCATGAAGAAGTGATATCACTGACTTGCATTCACTAGTGAGCAAATTGATTAATCCCCCTCTATAGAAATCTCAACTCTTGATTACACCTATCAGACACTAAGCAGCATTATTCTAGAGTGACAACACTTTGACAAATTCCCCAACCATTTTTCTCAGCCTTTGTGGCCCTGCTAGGTTGTATTAACCCTGATGAAAAATTAATTTTCCTTATCTTCTCCTAAACCCCAAAGTCCAAATCCGCCAAACTGGCAACTCTTTCTGTAAAGGTATTATGAAAACCTCTAAAAGATTAATTGCATGTCTTCAGGTGACATTAAATTAATTTCTGTACTCATGACAGACACTTGATACTCCGTACTGAGAGGACAGATAACATTGTCAGGACACACCAAAGGACAGTGGTTGGGGTCCCAGGGCAGCCTCTTGTGAATTCTCCCTCCGATAAGGCCCACCTCACTGTCAGGGCTACGCACGATCTCACAGCCCCCAGACCTCCCCGCACAGGTTTCTATTAACCACACAATGCTGGGCCTCCCCCTGTAATCTTCAGCTCACTCAGAAGCCGGACGACAAATGACGTGCATGCTACACGAAGTTCCTAAATGCACACACATTGAAGGCTCCGTTTTGTCTTTGACGGACAAACGCTAAGGAGAATCAGCAGGCTGACATTCTCATCCGGGCCCCTTGGTCAGTTCCCTCATTAGAGCTGCAGCCTGCGGTGCGAACACGTCCCTCTGGCAGCGTCCACTATTCTCTGCGATAAGCTACCCCGCACACGGCGAGCACACAAGCACTTCAACAAGGCCCATCTAGACGCTCCCTATAAGCTCGGAGTGGGTCCACATGGGCTGAGCTGGGTTTCCCGGAGAAGAACTCGATGGGCACACACACTGGATCTGACAGCAGGTGGCAACATGGCACAGAGACTCAAGGGCTCTCTCTCAACATTCTCTTTCCCGGAGCTTTGTTAGGTTTGGGGAAATCTTTAAGAAGCAAAATTAACTGGGCTTTGGGGAACAAAGCAAAACCCTGAGCCTCTGAGGGAGTCATACCCCCGGCTCTCCAATTCCTGCCACATGAATCTTGGTCTGAAAAGGAGACAACTGTTAATGTGGGTTCCTCCAGCCACAGAGCCATGAACTCAGACTCTTTTCTTTCAGAGAGAGCCCCCTCCCCGCGCCCCTGCAGGGGTGAGGCCAGGCTCTGCAAGGCAGAAGCTTCCTGCCTGCCCTGGCTGAGAGCAGCAGGCAGGCAAGGTGGGAGTTGGGCTCCCACGTCCTGAGGTGCCTCCCCACTGGTCCCTGCCTTCTCTTTCCCGGGAGCAGTGTCTTTCCACTCCGTGTCTTTCCACTCCATTTCCCTCACTGTCTGACCGTCCCATCACAGGTCTGTCCTCTGCCACCTCATGTCTGACTGCCTTCTCCTGGCCCCGGAGTGGCCTTCCCAGTTAGAAAACGGGCTGTGGCTTCTTTCCCACAGGAACTTTGCCCGCGCTCTTCCCCTCTGCCCAGAGGGCCTGTTCCTTCCGTGCTCTCAGGCCATCCCACCTCCTCTGCAGTCATTTCTCAGGTCTCCCTATCAGACACGCAACACCCGCTGTCTGCTGTGACCTGCGATGGTGACACGCTGGAGCCTGCATAGCACCTGGGGGCTAAGGAGCTGCTCTTTCTTTGCAGCTGCACACAAAGCTCCTCAGCCCCAGATCAGGTCTATTGCGACAGCCACCGCCAAGTGCACCTCCACCCCTGCCATGGAGGGCAGGCCTGAGACCTCCTCAGGACACCCTCCTTCCATGCAGTACCCTGACCTCAGTCCTGCCAGAAGAACATGCCTAACACTAACCCTGGTCCACAGAGACTCATTTTAATATTTAAATAGTGGTGTTTAATCCTCTTGGAATTCTCATACAAGGACAATCATTCAAAAAATGAATTCAATGCAGCAGAAAGTATTTTCTACTCATGTTGATGACCTATTTCAAGAAATGTAATATACAAAAGAATCCAACCGATGTAGGAGAGCTCTTGAATCACCTTCAGTCTTGGAACTCACCATAGATGGATGGACATGCTGATAGGGCCCAGACGCAGTGACACCCAGCGAGCAAGTCTGGGTGTTCTGCACCAAGAGGACACAGGGCTGCTGCAGAGCTGAGGCTCAGAAGCCATAAGAGGAACCTGAAATTCTGCACCAAAAAGCAAGGGTGTGTCTAAGGAATGCTGGGGACACTCCCAAGGAGAGCACCAGCGTACCAGGGCACTCCCACACCAACAGGGACCGTTCCAACACCCAAATAAATAATGTTAAAAACAATTCATTGTATAAATAAGAATTCAAAGCCCATGTTGCTGTAATAAATGAACAAATAAATAAGTGAGGGAAAAAAGAAAGCTACTCCTGCAGAAACATGACAGCTAACAAGCAGAAAGACAGCGCTGGCCCTAGAAATGTCAATGCTGTTAACACGCTGCAAATCCACAAGAAATGGGATCATTAATCTCAAAGCTCTTCCCATGAATTACTTATCAAGTACAAAGGGTAAGACGATAGTTTACAATAGAGAGACTTGGCCGACACCACCTGACTCAGTGATCAAAGTGCCAACACCGGACAAACCACCGGTAGGACCCAGTGAGGAGGACACAACATCCTTCTGTATATACCTACTAAAAACATTCGCCTGACACCCATCATGAGGAAATGGGAGACAAAGCAAATTAAGGGGCATTCGACAAAATATTTAGCTAAGTCCAACGTGGAGGCTGACACGACAGACCAGGCGCTAGGAGCAGGTCCAACGTCGAGCTGAGGTCTAGTGAGACAGATAACTTCAACATTCAATCCCATCGATTAATTTGGACCAGACTGTTTGAATTCCAAAAATAAAATTGGACCACAAAGGGTTAAAAATGTCTGAAGAGCCCAGCCGGTGTGGATCTGTGATTGAGAGTTGACCTGTGAACCAGGAGGCCACGGTTTGATTCCTGGTCAGGGCACATGCCAGGGTTGAGGGCTCAATCCCTAGTAGGGGGCGTGCAGGAGGCTGCAGATACTCATCCCTCACATCAACCTTAGCAATTTCATTTATAGACTAGAGCAGTGATGGCGAACCTATGACACGCGTGTCAGAGGTGACACATGAACTCATTTTTGGTTGTTTTTTCTTTGTTCAATGGCATTTAAATATATAAAATAAATATCAAAAATACAAATCTTTGTTTTACTATGGTTGCAAATATCAAAAAATTTCTATCTGTGACACGGCACCAGAGCTAAGTTAGGGTTTTTCAGAATGCTGACACGCCGAGCTCAGAAGGTTCCCATCATCGGACTAGAGACTGGGGGTCAGAAAGATGAAATAACTGTTCAGGGTCCCAAGGGCAATGCATTGTAGACAACCATCCGAACCTGGGCCAGCGTCAGGCACAAATGCACTCTCTCAGTCCTGGGGAGGGAGCGCTTCAACCTCTATGCTCCGTGAACAGGAATTTCCAAATGGCCACACAATCAGGATTCAAGAGAGCGCCCATGAAGAAAGTGAAGGAGGACTGCGAGCGGTAAACCCAGACAAGCACGGTCGCCAGGACTGTGGAAACCAACAGCAAGAAAGAAGCCACCCGGAGCTCTTTGTGAAAGGCTTCCTGTGCCCGCCATGCACTCGTTACAACCACGAGGAAGAACCATCATGAACTAACGCCACTTCAAAGATAGGCAACGAAGAGCAGACTAAACGCCCGCCTTAAGTCGCAGGCTCTTTCATTTTTCAAAAAACCCAATTTAATAAAATCTAAAGGTAAGTTATTTGATTGTAACGCGATACGGAAACTGACGGAAGAGAACTCTGTGTCGAAGCACCATCACCTCACAAGTCCAGCACAGAGAGCCACCTGGGGAGGCTGGAAAGCACCCGCAGTGTGTGCTAGCCTGAGTGCGGGGCGCCTCTCCCTCCCCGCCCCAGGGCCACTCCCTGACTGCACTTTCAGGAACAACGCTGCAGACTGGCTCTGTCCTGTCCAAAGTCAACTACTTGGACCAGGAGACCACTAATGCAAAGAGTCATGTAATTAACTACATCGATGCCAGCCTAGGTCAGAGAAGAATGAAGGCAGTGGTTCTCAACCTTCTGGCCCTTTAAATACAGTTCCTCATGTTGTGACCCAACCATAAAATTATTTTCGTTGCCACTTCATAACTGTAATGTTGCTAAAATTAGGAATTGTAATATAAATATCTGATATGCCGGATGGTCTTAAGCGACCCCTGTGAAAGGGTCTTTCGACCGCCAAAGGGGTTGTGACCCACAGGTTGAGAACTGCTGAATTAAGGAAATAAAACAGACTCCCAAGTAAACCTCTCTAGGAAACCTTATAAATATGATACTGTACTTCTGTACTAACAGGATGTAAAAAAGCTCTTTGTGAATGTACAAGAACACAGAAATTAATTATATGAACTAATACTTACCAACTATTTAGTTAGTTATGAACCTGAAATGCATAAATAATACCCTGCACAGGTACAGTACATAAGCTGATCCTCCCAAATGCTAAGACCCTGTCAGAGCCTCACTGGAGTTGCCAGTTCAGACCTGGGCTCACGGCCTAGCCCCGGGCATTAACGCCACAGCTGACAGAAGAGAAGGACCAGCAGGGACAGAAATTAAAGTCAGAAGAAATGTGCACATACAGCACTTAACAGAACTGTTTGTTTTTGTATTGCCTGAAATAAACACAATTAAGAATATGCTCTCTTAAAAATAGCTCCTACCCACACACACTGCACACACACACACAACCCTCGCCATTAGAAAATACTATTTATTCCAGTTCAGAGAGACACAAACAAGGCATTTATCCTCGGAGAGTTGAAAGTAGCCAACATGCTACTGGAGGAACTGTTGGGAAAAATCCTCGTGGAGATTGCAAACAGGTTGGTTAGTTAACTTACTACTTAACACATTGCGTACCGCATAGAAATCTCTAAGACATACGCCAGGGACCGCACGTTTTTGGGCAAACCGCACGTTATTTAAATCATCATAATGCACTTTAGGTGTTGTTTTTCAATAATTATAACATTTTTATTTACAAAAACAATTAAACAATTAAAGTTCCTAGCCCTTTTTTAACGTATGGTACTGCATAAAACATTTTCCTCTCTGAAGAGAGACCAAACAAAATTTACACAAGTATCTAGATTCGCTCCTTTTTCCATGGGCGTGAAAAATGAGAACACTCGTGAGTGGTCCTTAACAGATGGCGTGCGAAACACGAAAAAACTCCTGAGCGGTACGAAATGTGTTAAGAATTAAAAAGAACTAAAAAGCTACTCCAATGTTTGGCAGATAGTTATTTTCATGTAAAATTCCTCTGTTGTTTTTCTGTGTATTGTAAAATTATATAGCATAGTTGTAGAACAGCGGTTCTCAACCTGTGGGTCGCGACCCCTTTGGCGGTCGAACGACCCTTTCACAGGGGTCACCTAAGTCCATCCTGCATATTAGATATTTACATTACTATTCATAACAGTAGCAACATTACAGTTATGAAGTAGCAACGAAAATAATTTTATGGTTGGGTCACAACATGAGGAACTGTATTTAAAGGGCCAGAAGGTTGAGAACCACTGTTTTAGAATATAGCATGATATGAAAAATATTTTTTATACTGTAGAAAAGAGAGCAAAAATTTAACTAGCTCAATTCTTTGAAAGGAAAGGTGTTGATTCATTTGCAAGCTGTTCTTCGACACGGAGCTAGCTGAGCCCCCAGCTCAGCTGCCAGCCCACCAGGACCCGAATGCACTTGGCTTCCCTTCTTACAGCCACAGCCTGCCCATGGAGGCCACTGGAAAGCTCTGTTCCCGACCTTGGCCCATGCCACCTGTTTATAACTCAAGGGGAAAGTGAGACACTAACCAAGTGTGCTTAAGACAAGGTCAAAAGCAAAGGGCCACAGACTCTGGGAACTGATTAACTTTTGAGTTGTCGTCTAAAAATAACAAAGGCATATAACAGTAAAATAATGTGATGGAATATAGGCCATCTCCTCATCAACATTTTGAATCACCATGAACGGAGGTGAGAAAAACAGATTCAAGTAAAACAAAATTATGGGTCCTATTAATATGGAATTTCTGATTCATATTATTCTATCAAAAGTTTTAGTCTACAAGCCCAGAAATAAAAGCAATTAACACTGCACTAAGTAAATAGCTCACAAGATGTTCCCAAATGGGCACAGCACAGGACATAACGCCACACGTGCCCCTTCACGGTCCTCTGTGCACTGTCCTCCCCGTAGGGCCTGCAGGGTACAGGCTGTGGTCTGTTAAGGCATCACCACTGGCCGGCTTCCCCTTTCTTCCTCAGTTTATAGACAAACCACACACACCAGTACTGTGACAGGACAACAATTGTACGGACCACCCAGAATGTGCTGCGGAATCCTGTCAGTACAGGAAGGCTAAGCCCCCCTCTATAAAAAAGCAGGTATCTACACATGGCTTCTTGAAAGGACAACCTGTGCCATGGACGTCTGCCTGCCTCTGTTCAAGAACTAAATTGTCCAACCCGGGCTGGAAAACAGCAATGACTGCCTTAGCCTCAGGGCGAGTGATCACAGGGAGACAGACAGAAGTGTGTTTGCACTCTCAGGTGTGCAGGCCAAAGCTCTAATCCCTGAGCAACACCGGCCAGGGCCACTGTGGTTGCACTTTAGAACTCTGCTCATCCTGTTGCCCCTGAATCTAAAGCTACACACGAGTCACTTGCTTTGTGGTAAAGGAAATTTTGTGTTTAATTCTGTGTTCATAATTCTACCACAAATTATCCTCAAAAAGAATCTAAAACTGAGAAAGATCTAAGTGAAGGACCGAGACAACTGAACACCGTGGTCAGCACGGACACTGCAGCTCTCACACCAGCTTCCCGAAAGAAGGGCTGGTCCACGTGACGGTACAGAAGCAACCTCCCTCCCTCTGCTCACACACCTGCCCTGGGAATGAGGGTATTCTAAGTGAAGGATGCAGAGATTCAAGAGGCACAGTGACCTCGTCAACTTACCCCACCTGACAACTTAATCACCCTGACTTTGGAGCTGACATGCGGCCCATCTCCGCCACCGCTGTTTGCCCGGTGCATGACAGTCCTTTTGGCGCCAGGCTTGGAGTCAGGGGGCCGGCCCTGGAGGGCTGTCACTCGGGCGGTCTGTGCTGGGGGCGGCTCGTCCCCATCCTCGGGCTGTGCCTGCAAGACTCTGTGTCTCAAGTGCTTCAGTGGTTTGACCGGCTGTCCCGAATACTGCATGTTAGCACCAGGTGGCACAAAGTTTGACGTCTTCGGCTGAAGACTTGAAAGAGCAACATCTTGGTTTTTCACGAGGAGTCTGTTTTTCACATTCTGTCGGCCCTGGGCACCAGGGAAGGGTAGCAAGGGGTTTCCATTGGTGGGCAACGGCAACGCCGGTGGCTCTTCCCGCTCCGCAGGGGCCCCAGTGCTGCAGAGCTGCTGTTGCTGCTGCTGCTGCTGCTGCTGCTGCTGCTGCTGCTGCTGCTGCGCCAGCCTCTCCAGTAGCTCCTTCTTCCTGGCTCCGGCCTGCTGCTGCCGGCGCATCTCCTTCTGCTTCAGGATCTCCTCCCGCAGGCGCTTCTGCTCTTCTATCTTTAAGCGGTACAGCCTCGTTTCTTCATCTTCATCGGGAAACTGGAACAGAGAACACACACGGCTTACTTGGCAGCACCAGACAAGGAGGCCATTCCAGTGTATTTCTACAAACTCAGAAAATGCAAAAGAAGGCTAAGCTTTCATTCAAAATTTGAAAGACACTAAGTATAACGCCTTCCTCTGAAGAGGGGGAAAATTATGCAATAGCTAACTTAGAAAATCTTATCAGAATATTAAAAATGAAAGAATGTACATTCCATTCATTTATAAGTCTGAAACCAATTAAACCATTCATTTAAGATATCAAAATATGTTTTGAATGGAAATAGCCACAATAGGGGCCGCACTGTCACACAGGTTTTATCTGGCTCTTCTCTGACGAGCCAACAAAAGGTGGGTGTAAATGACCTGAAAGGGCCTGATTAGAACTATTGATTTTTCGTACAGAATTTCAGCCTGATCTCAAACTCATTTGTCACAGAATAATTGGTGGTAATGAACAGCACAAGTCAATCTCTCTGACCTTGAACTCATGCACTCTCCTCAGAATCAAAATGCTGTCAATGGCAATATTGGAATATTAATGCTATCTAAGGAAAGCTCTAATATGCCAGCCCCAAACCATTATGAGAGTCTACCAAAAAAAATCTCAGGAAAGTATGGTAACTTTCACCAAAACCATGCAATAAGGGAAGTTTATTAAAAGTTAGGCACTTAGCCCTAGCCTGTTTAGCTCAGTGGACAGAGCACTGACTCACGGACTGAAGGGTCCCGGGTTTGATTCTGGTCAAGGACACATACCTCAGTTGCAGACTCAATGCCCTCCCCAATTGGGGCGTGTCCAGGAGGCAACCAATCAATGTGTCTCTCACCTGTCGATGTTTCTCTCTCTCTCCTCTCCCCACTCTTCCCTTCCACTCTCTCTAAAAATCAATGGAAAAATATCCTCAGGTGAGGATCAAAAAAAAAAGTTAGGCATTTGTTAAAAATGGCAGTTATTTTCTTTAAAAGCATCACAGATACACTCCATCCACAGATCCTTCACAAAAGATTGTAATAGGAATTTATCTATCTAGAGGTCAGCTATTAACAAATAAACCTTAAAAATTAGGAGTTAAAACCAAAATATAACTGCAGACCCTACTGGTGCCCTCAGAGCCCATGCACTTGACCTACAGGACAGAGTTGGGCCCTCATCAGGATTTGCTTGTCATTTTAGAAGCAATTCTGACCAAGTCAGCTATCTAACTGAAAGTTTAGGGCAGATGTGAAACAGCAAATCTGAAGTCAGATGAGGCCACACAGGTAGGTATAACAAGTGAACAGCATTGAAAAAGTGAGGGGCCAGGCCACTCATGGAGGAGCAGACAGCTGGGGAGTAGTGACAGGTCCAGGGCTCACTGCCTCAAACACAGTAACAGTCACTGAGATGTGTCCCTAAGCAACCAAGAAAGAGTTAAAGTACCAGTATGTTCAAGAACATAGCTGGGAATACTTCTAAATAGGTTTGTCCTTTATCGTATCATTATCGATTAAGTGAATGTAAGAAAATAAACTACAAAACAAATAGAAGACCTTTTAAGATGTAAAAAATTTTACTTCTGGTCCATTCTGTGTGCACAGAAAACTGAAAGCAAACAAACGAAGACACTGCGTACACATGGTCACCTGCGAGTTCCTTTTCACGCAGAAGCACCTGGCTGGTTCTACAGAAACTGACATGCGGAAGCCACTGAATCACCAGTAAAGAACAGACAGCCATGTGCAGCAATGCTATGCCTAAAGGCCACTTTTGTCCTTTTATTTAGACTCTGTTGTTATAAAAGTGCATGTAACTTAATTTTTCTGAACCAGTCTGTGATGAGTGAAGAGCTGGCTATGTAAATTAAAAGCAGGATAAAATGTTTAGCAAAGATTTTTTATAAACTGCCCCAATCCAGTCTGTAAATCTAATTTTTTCATATATTTGATTTTAAAACCAAGTCACCCTTCTTCTATTAAGAGCTTATTAAATGTCAACTCAATATTTTGACTTTATATTGACACTTCTGATTAGTAACACATTACAACTGCTTACAATTTATTGGCAGAAAATCTGACTTCCCTCCAAATTTAACTATTAGTGTTGACTGGTTTTTATATAATTAAGAAAACATGACTTGCCTATATTTTTATCAAAGAACACTCTTCATGACATCCTTTTATATTAAGTTAACACATGACACTAATTTATAATATTCTACATACATTTTATCAATACCACATCCCAGGCACAAGCACTCAATGGCTAAAGAAATCAAGGCTTGTGAGAAGGGAAGTGTGAAGTGACTTGCTCAAGGACATGGTGTTGGCGCTGGTGGGTCATTCCAAGGGCGTGCTTCTCACCTATGCTCCACTAGACACCTCGTCCTAGTTAGAACCCAGGACTTACAGACACTGCCCACGGCATGCATACGTACATCTGGCAACAGCCTAGGATTAAATCTCGACTGCACAGAAGCGTGAGACAAGCACAGCCATTTCTTTTCCAGGAGACCAGTGACACAGATTTTACCAATACTTAACAAGAGCTAATTAAAAAGCTCAGGACCAAATCTGTACTAACACCACTACACAAAAAAATAATCAAGTGGCCACAACTCAATCAAGGTGCAAATAAGATCTCAATTGGAAACCATGTTACATACCGACTTGCATTTACTCTTTATTTTTACATTTATACCTACTGGAAATCAGCAATAATGGCACAGGTCGAAATAAACCACCCCCCAACCAAAACAATCTACTTAAAGGTTAAAAAAGTGGTCCTATCTTCTAGCCGTGCACAGTGTAAAACGGTCCACACTGAATCAGCTAAGTAATTACACAGCTCACGGGCCAAATCTAGCCTAGCATTACTCTGTCATCAAGCTTTACTGGAACACAGCCACCTCTGATGATGCTAGAACTGTCTATGATCGCTTCTGTGCTAACAATGCAGAACTGAATATTATGAGAAACAGTTTGGACTATCAAGTTTGACATTTTTATTATCTCAACGCTTTAAGGACTTGTTTGCCAACCCCCAACATATACAGACTCTATAGCACACAATTTTAACTGTGCAAGTGCATAAATGCCATCTAATATCAAAACCAGTGAGAATGAGGGTGTATGTTATATGAACATGACCGTGAGGTTAAAAGAAGGACCTAGCTGAGAAAAAGTGGTAAGATGTGGTGATAACTTGCCAGATCAGAGTGAACTCGGGGGTATAAATGGATTATAAGGCTTCCTGTTATTTTTTAATAGCAAAGAGTCCTACCTCTGGTTCTGCTTTTGCTTCTTCCTTAGGTTGACCCTCAGAGCTAATGGGCTTGGCCTTCAAGTCCGTCTTCCCCTGTGTGTTCCTAGGCCCAGGTCTCAAGGGCGGTGACATGCTGTCCATCGGCTTTCCATGAGTGCCAGGCGTGGATGCACCACGACTGTTACTCAGTTCCATGACGTGCGAGGGCGCTATTGGTAACTCACGCAAGTTACTGTTTCTGGCAGCAGTTGGCTGCAGCTGCTGCATTGGCCGTTTGGTTACATTCTGAGACGTCGTATTCTATCACAAGAAGACATAAATTCAAATTACAACAAGAAACTTGGGAGGACCACAGAAAGGCACACTAGATTATTAGATAAAAATAGTTAGAAATCATTCTAATTAGTGACTTCTCTTTCAGGGGCAGATACTTCTCCCATCCATACTTTTTTCAAAATGAATGTTCCCTGCTTAGTACAGAAGCACACCCTGCTGGTAAGGACTGGGACCCCTAAGGGGGTCACACTGCTAACAGACAGACAGGCTCTGAACTGTGGACTCACAGCAGGGCACTGCAGGTGGGGCTTGAGTCTGGGGACAGAGCCAATAAAAGACTCCATCTGCACAAGGAGTTGGCAGCACCATTTTTACTGAGTCCCCTAAGTTTACAGTGGACCGAGCAAAGATTCAAGCATTAAGTCAGTGCCCTCCCTGGAGGAGAAAGATACCCGTGAGTTTTCTCCAAGAGGAAACACTTGGTTATGTCCATCCTTGGGATTCTTAACAGAATCCCAACACCTGGGGGCGGGGGGGGGATTCAGTTCTCAGATCGCTCGCTGGCGTCAATATGTAAGGACACAAGGCCAGGCAGGTGGTTTGCCACTGCTCTAACAAAATAAAACCCTAGTTACAAACCACCATCTTCCCAGATCAGGAAACCCTTTCTTATTTCTCATACCATTTTAGTCTCATTGTTACTTTAAGAAACAGGTATGAGAAATTTTGAGATTAAAAGTAGCTACATGACATGCTTGAAGCTTGAGGTACCAAGTGATAGTATAAAAGGAAAAGCCAACTGTCACCTTAGAGCCTAGAACTCTAACCTAATTGGATTCTTTATAAAAAGGTGTTATTTAATATAAAACAGGCGATAACAGTGACTACTGTTTTTTATTTTTAAAGCAGTATACTCCCTAGTTTCTTTCCATGCATGACCAACCACACATTTGCTGATGGTCCCTGAGAGTATATCCTCACAAATAAAAGCACAATTAAATATAGGCTCCACGAAGGCAGGAAACCTGCCTATTGCTCACTGCTGTGTTGTCATGAACGAGAGGAGTGCCTACCAAGAGGACATTCAATAAATTCTTCCTGAATTCACTTACTTATTTACTCAGAGCCCAAGGAGATCACCTGTGCGTCAAAAAGTAAGCCACTGACAAAGGGTGACTGTCACCCAAAACTATGTTCTGAAGTGACGTGTCTGTGAATTACTACTGTCATCGCTACAGCCCTAACCGGTTTGGCTCAGTGGATAGAGCGTCGGCCTGCGGACTGAAGGGTCCCAGGTTCGATTCCGGTCAAGGGCATGTACCTTGGTTGCGGGCACATCCCCAGTAGGAGGCATGCAGGAGGCAGCTTATCCATGTTTCTCTTATCGATGTTTCTAACTCTCTATCCCTCTCCCTACCTCTCTGTAAAAAATCTGTAAAATATATTTTTTTAAAAATATCATCGCTACAGGAACACGCAGATACACAAGATTAAGAAACTGAAGTAAACAACATGAGGAGTCTTTCGGGCACAAGAGAGACACTATTCATTTCTGTAGTCAAGAAGGACAGTTTCCTAAGCGGTTTGTAAACGCGTTCACTGCGGGAAAACGCACGATGTGCTTCGTTAATTCAATCAGAACCAGAAACTACTCTGGCTCAGGAATTCTGCCCCTGATGTTGTGACTTGAAAGGCATCGCTGGCAAAAGGCAGAGGACAGGCGGACACTCACATGCCTCAGCCCCTGGCGCTGGGGGCACTGCATCCGACTGCTGTTCTGCTGAGGCTGAGCCGTCTGCATGTGAGGCCTGAACTGGGGCTGCGACATGGGCATCAGAGGTGGCGGGGGAACAGACAGGTGGTGGTGGTGCTGGTGCTGCTGCGGCTGGTGAGGAGGCTGGTGCTGCGGCTGGGGGGGCGGCGGGTGCTGCGGAGGTGGCTGCAGCGGGGGCTGCTGCTGAGGCTGTGGTGGAGGCTGGTGGGGAGGGGGCAACGGGGGGTGCAGGGGCCCCTGCCATGCCAAAAGAAAGAGAAACAACAGTTTATAATGCATATACTAGCCATGTTCCAATTCAGCCCTTCCCTTAGAAACCCCAACACCAAAAAGAAACTTGAAGCGGAACAACTTTCATTTCAGATTTGTTGATGGAGGTGATGTTATATTTACTCTAAGTCCTTTTAATCTCAAAATTCCAAGGATTTGTCCTAAGGAGATTGCTAAGGATACAAACATAACCTCTAGGATCTTCCCCGCGGCACTGTCTCTAAGAACATGTGCAACCCAGCGACGCCGTCAGTGCAGCCTATGAGCGGGTCTGGTGTGCAGTGACAGGTAACTCCCTGCTGTGAGAGGAACCAAACCACAGCCTCCCTGTGGAAAAGCACACTGAGGACGGTGCTCTGAAGAGCCTGAGAAGCATGAGCACCCAATGTCAGTGGTGACTGTTTCAGATGTCGGGCTTATTTTCCTCTTTAAATACTTATCTCTACTCGAATACTTCTACAGTGAAGATGTAGCCACTGTATTTTTTTTAATAAAAAGAAAAACAGGGAGGTACAAGAGGGTAAAGGTATAAATGGATTGAAGGAGACTTGACTTGGGGTGGTAAACATGCACATACAAAAAAGAAAAACAAAAAGACATTCTATCCTACTCTAACACCCTAAATAATCACCATTTTCCTCTTTTCAGTATAAACGCATACCCTCTGTGCTCCTAAGCTGCTTGAGGCACGCCACCGTCATGTATTTAATCCTTTGCTTCAAGCACAAACAGAAAAGTGCTGGGAAGGAGGAGCTCACACATCCAGGCCGCCCATGAGAGGGCTCACCAGCAGAGGGCACTCAAACTCATCCAACAAGGAGGAAGGAACAGCAACAGTTGCCCCAGGGGGAACCTTCCACTGTGTACTGCAGTCAGATCAGCTGGCAAACAACTTTATTTCCCCTGTAAACCTTATACGACTTCCAGTGATGAGCAAAGATATTGTCAAAATACATCCTATTTATATTAGCAGTACAGCCATTAATAAAACTTTAAAATCTTAGTACTGACTGTTTTCACTTCCCCAAAATTCACAATCACCTTTTCCATTTCCCCTATAACTAAGGAGATAACCAATACTGTCAAGAGATGATCTGTTGTAAACAGTTACTAGCCTTCTTCTTTAAATAACCTCCCGATCTTAGGAGACTAGAATAAAAATATGAAACTTTGTCTTCAAACACCAGACCCAGACCTGCAGCACCCTCCTCCTCCCACAGCCCACCCGCCCAGAGTACCTGCAGGTTAGGCTGTGCGTGTGCGGGCAGAAATGGCTGTCCGGGGCCCGGCAGGAAGGGCTGTCGAGGAGGAATGAAAGGCCGAGTGGCGGCGGACCCCGGCTGGCTGAAGTGCAGCAGGCCCACGGGACCTGGAGGCTGCAGGGTGGGCCTCACAGGCCTCTCTCTAGGGAACACGGGCTGCTGTCCTTGCTGATTAAAAGCTGGTCCGGGCTGAGTGAATGGTAAGGGACTGGGCGTGGGCACAGGGTGAGCGCTGCTGAGAAGAGTGGGAGGGGGTGGCGGTGGGGGGGGGCTTCGCTGCTCCAGAAAGAGATGACTCGGGAAACGAGGTTCACCTGAAACTGAAAGGCACCAGGATGTCACCCTCTGGCTATACAGATCGTGCACTCTGTAGAAAGCTGGTGCACGCAGTCTTCCTACAGACAAAATTCCCGGTGGTGGCAGGGTGCGAATGCTTGAAAAGAATCCTAGATTTCCCCTTACTTCTCCACTGCTTCACTAGTCATTTTCTAGTGATTTCCTTTTGTGTATGTGAAGTTCACATTTCAGACACCAGTCCTGTCCACTGTTAGCACTGGAAATGACAGGCAAGTGCTAGGGCACAAGAACTGGATGCTGAACAAAAGCTCTTCGTGGGAGCTAAATTCAGTTTAAAACAGAAGTGTGTCCAGGCCCATCACTGTCCCTTACCTCCTAAGAAGAAGGGGTCTCGCTCCTGGGGAGGGGGTGGTGCTCTCCACTGGTCCTGCAGAGGAAGCCGTGGGGGCTGGCTGAAATTGTTGGGAACCGGTCCAGGGGTGTGCTGTGCGAATTCTGGAGGGCCCTAAAGAACAACAGGGAAAGAAGATGACAGGCAGAAAAATACCCTGTACATGGAGCCAAGTTTTCCCCTGAAAACATCAATTAACTCATCTCCCTTAGCCCCCATCCCCCCCCCAGCTCGTAACTACATGTTAACAAAGTAAATGATTCAGCCATATGAAACAGTCAAACATCAAAACACAGCATCTAAAAATTAATTCCTTGTTTTCATATGTCTACAGCACCAAAAGAACATTCTTTTTCAGCTTACTGAAGTCCGGGTAATTATTGACCTTCTTGCCTTTTCATCCGAAAGACACAGTGCCTCATTTGGATGTTCCTGATATTTATCTTCTCAAACATGCTATTCTTTGCTACCTTTTTAACACAACCATAAGCTACAGATATGGAGCTGCTTTACTTCAAAAGAAGGCAAAATAACAGAATTTATACTACAACAAAAATCAGCAATCTCTGACAAAACAGGAAAATGTGAACTGTATAAGAAACCACGCTACTACAAAAGAAATATTACATAGTTGGATTCCACTGGATAAAAATTTCTAAACTCTTAAAGATTAACATTATTTAGTAGCTAAATGTTTACTAGTAAAACTCTATAGGTAAACTAAAATTACTTTATTTTCAGCTGGTCTTTCGAAAAGTCAAAGATTTTTAAAAACAAACATTTGCTTAATAATGCCTCACATTTTTGGATGCATAGAAAGAAGGCCTCACCCTGAGGTGGGGGACAGAGGCAGACTGGAGGGAGTCAATGGGGGAAAAAGAGGTCATATGTAATACTTTCAACAATAAAGCTTTTAAAGGAAAGGCCTCACAATTTCCCCTCCTCTAGAAAGAATTCATTAATTATACACATCACCAAAAGAATTTCTATTTAATAACACCTCATTCCTTGAAATTCAGCCATTATTTCTCAATTTTTAAAAAGTAATTTTTGTTGATTTCAGAGAGGAAGAGAGAAAGAGATAGAAACATCAATGATGAGAGAGAATCATTGATCAGCTGCCTCCTGCACGCTCCACACTAGGGATTGAGTTTGCAACCCTGGGCATGTGCCCTGACCTGGAATCGAACGGTGACTTCCTGGTTCATAGGTCGACATTCAACCACTGAGCCGTGCTGGCCGAACATTTCTCAACTTTTTAAAACCACACTCCCTTCTCATAAACTTCTAATGTGTTTTCTGTCATTTGATTACTAACACAATTAGCTGTTCCCTCTAAAAGTGACATATTTTAAAACACTGAAAAGCTTTTGCAAACTACATTTGCCTTCCTTCTCCCTTTAAGAACGTGCTCGACCCATGGCATTGCATGAATAATACAAAATGAACACGAGTATAAACACAAACCTGTAAGACCCATGACTATATCATGTTAAAAACATTATGTTTAAGCACAAATATTACATCTTTATAAAAACAAACTAATGGCCCGGTGCACAAAATTTGTGGACATTAAAAGGGAATTAGAGAAAATATCTTAATATTGCTATTTGCCCTTTCTCTATAATATAAGTGTCAGAGATGAAAGAAAATTAGTAAAATGTATATGAAAATCTCCCTCCTGTCAGAGTCTGGGGCGCCCCGCGGGACCCAGAGTAAAGTCCCCACCCACCCATACACACCTCGAAATCACGGGAGACCCAGACCCGGCCGGCCCCACCCCCGTCAAGCCCTGCTGGGTGGGGGGTGCAGCCTCAGGTCCCCTGTCAAGCCCCGCCGGGCAGGGTGACGCAGCCTCAGGTCCCTTGGCCCTGGCGCGAGGGCGCAAGGGCGTGACGACCATTTGCATATTAGCTTTTTAATATATAGGACACTAGGTACTTATTAAAACATACGGAATAGGAAGCCCCCAAGATTAAATTCTTATAGTCTTTGTTACTTTAAGTGAAATCAAGGGAATTCTCACCTTACCAATGTTTGACGTTAGGGATTGCCACTTCTCACCTCTAGATTAAGGACATCAACTGAGACTACCAGAGCAATAAACGCTCAGTAACTGAGAAGTATAAAATGTACAAGTGAGAACACACAACAGATGCAATCGCATTACAAGTAAATGTACACATTTTCTCACGTAAATTTGAGACTTTATCGATATAATGCTTTGACATGGATATTCTTCAATATTTAATACTTTTACTATGGTAATACTATGCTAGAAAAAAATGCTGATAGCGTGACTGTTGCACACTGTTACTTATCAAATGCGCATGAGGACTTCCAATGAGCTTGCCTCCTTTCTGCCATGGCCCCAAACTTTCCTCTTGTTCTAAAAAGATTTTTATTTTGCCCTGGGTGGTGCGCCCAGTGGTTAGAGCATCGGCCCACACACCGAAGCATCTCAGGTTCAATTCCTAGTCAAGGGATTCATGGGTTACAAGTTTGATTCCCAGTCCCAGGCAGGGCCCATTCAAGAGGCAACCGATTAACGTGTCTCTCTCACATGAATGTGTTTCTCTTCCTCTCTCTTTCTCTCTCTCTCTTTATCTATCTTCCCTTCTCCCTCCTTTCCTCCTTTCTACTCTCTCTAAAAATTAATGGGAAAAATATCCTCAGGTGAAGATTTTTAAAAATTTTCTGATTTTCTGTTTGAAGACAACAAAATAGGTACTGTGCATTTATTTGCACATGTATTTCAACAGGTAACTAGATAGAATATGTGTTTTAAAGGATTTATTTATAAAATACAGCATTAGCATCCTATCTTCAGTTTCATATATCTTTTTTCTCACATATATATATTTCAAAACTTGGTTTAAAATTATCTTCCAAACTTTCTGGTAACAAATTAGCAACCAAGGTCCTATTTTATTTTTTTAATGTTTAAACCATTTCTCTTGAAGTGGCACTGAAAATAAAGTTACAAATTGCCTGCCCTGTTTTGTGGCAAGATTTGACTGGTCACCCTGCCTCCATACATGCAATGTGGCGACCAATTGGCACCCCTCACTCGCTCAATAATGCCCTCTGTCATCTAAGCAGCGGATTCAAACTTTCCATCTATACTTGACTGTGTCTCTTCTGGACACCAGGAAAAAGTTTCAAACAGGTAAGTACAGAAGGGACAGGATAAGATTCATTAAAATAATTTACAGTGAGAAATGCAAAACCCACAGATCACAAGCATGCTCCTAAGACATGAGCGGGACAGCACCACAGCCTGAAACAAGCTACTAATGTAAAAGGTCAAAGAAATCACTGAGATTTAAATCTTCAAAATGAGAAAGTTATTTTTCATGAGGTTTTAACTTACAAATTAGTAAAATATTAACACCTACATGAAGACAAATGACAAAACATTTTCAACCTTTAAAGCATAATAAATAGCTCTCCCCAGAAACTTTATTGTGGTCATTTATAAATAGATGGGTGTGGTCTGCACAGGAGAGAGGTTTGGGGGGATGGATCTCAGCAATGCAACAGCGCCCATGCAAACCTCCCAAAAGCCCCTCTGTACAGAAGTGGCCTATCAGCAGAGGCACTGCTGCTGTGGGGATGGTCCAAGAGAACTGGTCTGGAGAACCTCAGGGTCCAGGCCAACTCTTGGAAGCACTGGGTCTCTTCGTGTTCTTAAAGTCATACAGCAAATGGAAAGACCACTCTATTACTACATCTGGTCAGATTTCTCATTTAAAAAATAGGACAAGTATGCTGAATTACAGCCAGATGAAAGCATTAGGCTACTGCGTCTATACCTGTGTCAGTCACCACTATGTAATGAGCTGTGCTTTCGCTCATAATTAGAAGACGTTTGGAAGGTTCCTGACTCTCTGTCTTGACTAGTAAACACGGCTTTCTTCCTCATTTCATATGAGAAGCCTTGATAGCTATTGCTACTTTCCTTACCCGGCGAACAGAGAACTGGAAAATACCTGGTTTCTCCTGACATCTGTGGTCCTTTATGAATTCCATGATTGCACTTCACTGCCACCCATCTCGGGAGGCTTGCTGCTGAGGCTCTGAACAGAGCTGGCCATGCCGTGGCTGTCCCAGGCCTCTATGTAACCTTCCCCTCCTCCTTCCATTAGAGAGTGACTTCCCACTCCTCCCACAATAGGTTTCCTCATTACAAATAAGGCCAAACGCAGCTGGAAGGGCAGGCTGGCTTCCCCCAATGCAGGCAGGAGGTTCGATTCTGACTCTGCCACGAGTGGAGCTAAGAAAAGTGTTCTCTCCTTTACCCCTTCACCCTCTTCTGGAAGTGCCTGCTCAATTACAGGAACAAATTCAAAGAGAGACTGAAGTGGTTTAGTTTTCAACAGGAACTTCAAGATGTCTAAGAACTAGGTACCTTATTTCTCAGGTCTCTAAGCACTTGCAGATTTCCTGGGAGATTATTTTAAATATTCATAAACTCTAAAGACACTTTTTGGTATTAAACTGAAAATATATTGGGATCACGTATCTTGGCACCTTTGGAATTTTAATATTGTGTTTTCATCACTTCCCCAAACTGTCTTTTCTTTAATTATCCATGTGCTGTCTAACCAGATACACACAGGTATTCAAATGTTACGGACTCTTTCTTCAGCAGTAATATTTAACCAGAACTTTATTTAATGTTCTAGATGATCCTTTATCCTTTATCCTTTATCCTAATAAGTCAGAATGCTCAACTGATAGGCCTGTGTCTCTGGCCTTCCCACTCACTAGCACAGCCTTGAGCACATGACTGAACCTCTCTGGGCCTCGGTATTCCCATCTGTAAAACAGTCCTATCTCCTGGGAGAAGTTACAGGAACACGCACAAAGTACTTATGACAGTCCCCAGCAATAATGAAACCTCACTGTGCCTGGCATTGTCATTTTTATAACACAATTTTGCATACAACATCCCACCATAGGTGTAACGCACAGCTTCTGACAATTATGTGTTTCCTGATCAAGTGAAAGACAAATCAGCACAGATCCCTTCCTGCACCCTCATTCTGACTGCAAACCAGAAAGCCTGCTCACATAAGGTGCCGCCTAGCCCAGGAATTCACCTCCTAAATCTCTCTTAACTCTGCTCCCATTTCTCTGTGCCCCTCAATGGCAGGTTATTTCCATGCTTGGCACAGAGCCTGGCACACAGACGCTTACAAATATTTAATGCAGGGGTGGGAACCTTCGTTCTGCCCAGGGCAATTTGCATATTTATAACATCACGCACAGCCATACAAAATTATCAACTTAAAAATTAGCCTGCTATATTTGGTCTAAAACATTTAATTAACCTACCCTTAATGCCTTGGCAGGGCCACACCAAATGATTTCGTGGGTCTTATGGGTAAACTGCCTATTTCTAAGAGCAAGGAGGTGTTGGCCCCACACTGGAACATGGACTACCAAAGCATGGTCAACACCTGGCTGCCCACAAGGCAGTCCAGTTGGTGAATGGTTGGATGCTTCAGGAAGGAAATAAAGGAGTTGAGACATAGTGGGGAGGGGCTGGGCAAGCAGCCCTGAGGCTCCAAACTGAGCATATTTGGGGTACACACAGTGCACGAGAACCCGGGTAAGCCAACATGAACAGAACCTAGCTCTTGGACTTAGCTCCAGGACAGAAGTCACTTAAGGACATGGTGATGATCCTATCTAATAAAGAGGGAACATGCTAATTGACCATCATGCCATCACAAAGTTGGCAGTGCCCACAGCCACAAGATGGTGGCACTCAGTCCCCTCAGTCCCCCAGCCGCCCAGGGCCAACCCGAGGCTCAGGTAACCAGGGCCGGTCAATGCCTGCGCTGCCGGCAGTGGCGTCAGCAGAGGTATAACGGGGCATCGCCTGCCCCTGATCACCGGGTCGCCTCTGCTCCTGAGGGCTCGCAGACTGTGAGAGGGGGCAGGTCAGGCTGAGGGAACCCCCTCCAGTGCATGAATTTTCATGCACTGGGCCGCTAGTGTCATATACTTAGAGAGGAAAAGCGAGGGAACAGAGGCGTCTCCTTCACCCGGCAACCATCTGCCCACTTTGGAGAACACCGGTGCCCTCTGAAGAATAAAAGCCAGGAGGAGAGCATGGGGCCCACGTCCAGCACTGGTGAGAAGGGCAGAGTGCAGGCCAGCTCCCCTTCCTGGCTGCAGACCAACCAAGGAGAAACACACCTTTAAGATGCGTGACACTCATAAAAACCACACAGGAGGCCAAAGCACAGTGAGAAACACTTCATTTTCCTGAAAAGGTGGAGCTCAGTCCTAACTGTTCACCCACATACAGAGTATCCACCAGGCATTTTCAGCAGAGCCCATTCTAACACAGATCAACACTTTAAACCAGAAAATGCTCAAGGAAAAGTGCAATATAGGAGTGAGTCTGCACAATGGAAACATTATCATGCTATCCACATAGCATGACACAGATATAGACATCTATGAATAAGACAAATATATAGTCATTTATAAAACATGAAAACAAAATAGATATTTTAGTTTATAAAAAAAATACTAGAGGCCCAGTGCACAGATTCGTGCATCTGTGGGGTCCCTCTGCCTGGCCTGCGCCCTCTCCCAATCCGGGGCCCCTCAAGGGATGTCAGACTGCTGGTTTCGGCCCGATCCCTGCAGGTCAGGCCAAAGGACCCCACCAGTGCACAAATCCGTGCACCAAGCTCTAGTATGTATACAAGATCTTTGGTTAATCTCTTCCCGCCCTCTCCCCTCCCCTCTAAGATTCATCAGCCTGTTCTATGTTTCCATGCCTGTACACTGAGCATCTGCCCCCTGGTGGTCAGTGTGCATCATAGCACTGGATGAATAGTCAAACAGTCGCTTAGGCTTTTATATATCCTACTACAGGCCCAGTGCATGAAGATTCATGCACGGGGGGTGGGTCCCTCAGCCCAATCTGCATCCTCTCCAATCTGGGAGCCTTCGGGGGAGCCCTCTCCAATCCAGGAGTTTCTGTCTGTCTTTACAATCATATGAATGAACTGTCTGAGACCCCAACCCAGTTTGGTTTTGTGCTCACAGAATAGTAGGTCTTTTTTTTTTCTTTGCTCCATTGGTGGAGATTTCCTGGAAGTTTTAGGATATCTTCCTTTTAATTTTTCCTAGACACTCTTATTTTACTTATGTCTCTCACCTTTGCTCTCCCTCCAGCCCCCACCCGCAACAGTAACTTGCTCCAGGCTCACTTTGCTTTAGTGTCTAGGAGATTCCGCAACGCGTCTGCCACCAGAACTACGATTCCTAGCATTCCTGGTGCTCCCTGCGCACTGGGCTTCCGCTTCCGGTCCAGGGGCTGCCACCAGAACTACAATTCACAGAATTCCTGGTGCTCCCAGGGCTCTTGGTTTTCACTTCCAGTCCAGGGGCTGAAGAAATGAAAAGGACTGGGAACTTCAGCCGCCCCCAGACCAGGCTGACAGGACCGGACACTCCAGTGGCATCCCTGGGACCCAAGTCAATTTACATATTTGTCTATTATTAGTATAGGTATAATAAAAGCCAATATGCTAAGTCTCCAACCATTCGTTTGACCGTTTGATGCACACTGACCACCAGGGGACAGAGGATCCAACTGGTAGGTTAGCTTGTTGCTGGGGTCCGGCCAATGGGAATGGGTGAGATGGGCCGGACACACCCGAGAGCCCTCCCTCAGTCCCTTCCCAGCCAGCCAACCTCCCACAGTCCCTCCCCGGCTGGCTGGCCCCATTCGGGACTGGGCGAGACAGGCCCGACACACCCTGAAGCCCTCCCGAGGTCCATCCCCGGCCCTGATCATTCATTGGTGGGGTCCCTCGGCCTGGCCTGCACCCTCTTGCAATCCAGGACCCCTCGGGGATGTCGGAGAGCCGGTTTCAGCCTGATCCCCGCAGGCCAGGCTGAGGGACCCCACTGGTGCATGAATCCGTGCACCGGACCTCTAGTATAGATTGTAATAGCTCTGACCAATGTGGCTATCCTGGTTGGACCATACACCCCAGTAGTCTGAGCAGTGTCTGGGGTTTGATTCCCAGTCAAGGGCATGTACCTGGGTTTCAGGTTCATTCCCACCAGTCAAGGCGAGTTGGGGAAGCAACAATTAATGTGTCTCTCTCACATCAAAGTTTCTCTCTATCCCCCACCCACACTTCCACTATCTCTGAAAAGCAATGGAAAAAATATCCTCAGGCAAGAGTTAACAAAAATAAATATAAAAATACAAAGCCATTATACACACAGATAGCTATACCTAAATTTGCCCAAGTTATAAGAAATGGCTTTGCTCTAAGGCTGGACATCAAGAGTGCAAATTGCTGCAGTACCGTGGGTGCTAACAGAACACAAACCTGTATTTATGGTGCTTGTTGGTTTGTGGAAAAACAGCCGCCTTCCTTCCAACCAGGACGTTGGTGGCTCAGGCGTCTGTGCTGAGTTTTCCTCCCCACACCAGCCAGGCAGCATTTCCCAGTCAGGCCTGCAAGGACTGTGCTGTGTGGCCAAGTTTTGGCAAATGGAATGTGATCAGAAGTAATGGCCAGTTCCACACAAACCTGCCTGACTGATCCCCATTTTTCCCCTCCTGCCAGAATGAGGAGCCTGAGGGTCAGAGGAAAGAGTCCAGAGGATGAGAACTGAATGAAGCCACTTCCCAGTGTCAAGCCCCTGAGGGTCTGGGAGTGTCGGCCAGTGCTCTCTGGCTGATATCCCCATGCTGGACACCTAGGGCTGCTCCCTAAGACTGTCCGTCCAAATGGCCTTCTACCCCAGGGCAGAAAACTTGCAGGTTCCACCCCTTCCTGCCCTGCTCCCCCAATGCCCTACCAATCTTGGGCACCCAGACCCCACCTGGGCTCTGCTGCCATCACCTCAGGCTCAGCCCACACTGCCGCTGTGAGCTAACAGCAGAGATGTGTGAGTGGGTCAGTCAACCCCAATAGCCTGTGGGGCAGACACTCCATTCACAAAAACCTCCTGGGCAGTTACACACCTCACACTCAGCACAAGGTTAGGAAGCGGAGGGGCCTGGAATCGCCTGGACACCTACCTCCAGAACCTCTATGCTCTCTCTCTATTGTTTGTCATCAACAGCAAATGGCTGAAATGCATCTTCATATCCCTTTATCTGTGCCAATGCTTGATAATCCCAGATGTATCCTTGTACAGAAATGCAATGGCTAACCGGAATGGACAGAAGGCATTAGCAGTTCTTACCTGATCAGCCTATGAGGGACTGCTGAAGGGGTGGGACCAGAGATGCTACCTACAGCCTAAAAGCAGCAGCTGGCTCGAGTTGAGTAAACAAGGAAAATTCTGGCTCTGGAAGCTGGTTCAACAGAACAAGAATGGGGGAAAAGGGATTTTTGTGGGCATAGCCTTGAACCTGTGACAAGGTGTGGTACCCTGGGCCAGCCAGGTAGAGGACAACAGGGGCCAGGCTCCAGAGAAACTAGCACAGGCCGAGCTGTACAGAGGAGAGAGTCGACCCTGGGAGAGATGGACTTAGTGATCAGTGCAGTCAGACCCACCAGGAAGAAGCCCATAAGGGCCAGAAGGCGACGGGTTAGAAAAAAGGGCAATTGACACAAGATACTACTCAGAAGGCAAGTCCATGACCACAGAGGGCAGCTCCTCTGGAGAGGGCAGGAGGCCCTTCTTAGCCACCTGGAGTGTCAGTGGACAACAGAACTGGAGAACCTGAACACTGAAATGAACATGCAATGTTAAACTTAAGTACTGAAAGCACTCACAGGCTGCTCTCAGCACTGCCTTTTGAGAACAGAAGAAACATTTCACAAAGGGGAGGTAGTCCTGTCCTCATAGCTCGGTTTCATTTTGGACACAGGCGTCATTTTTCTTCACAACTTACATTTGACCTCATGGAAAAGACTGCTCATTGCGTACCTAGTGCTCATCCTCACTGCTTCCTCGGTGACAGGACGACACTGTGCCCAGCTAAAAACTCCAAATTCCGAGCTGTAGCAAAGGTGGCCCTGTGACTGAGTTGGGCCAACAAGATAAATGGAACAAGACCGCCTTACAGGCAGCACTCTCTGCCCCACCCACCTCCTCTTTCGCCTAGAATTTGGTAATAAATAAATATGCACATGTGTGCATATATGTGTGTGTGTATATATACACACATATTTATATGGGCAGGTCCCTGATCCCATCACAGAATAGCCATACCAACTCAGAACTTTCTCATTTTTATGTAAAAACTAAGAAGCTTGGTGTTTAAAGTCACTGATAAATGAGGTTTCTGTGACACGAGAACAACAGTGTCTTCCATAAATATAGTGGTGGCAAAACTAAAAGTGTATCTTCCATAAATGCCACAGCAAGAAACAGGCAGAACAAATAACTTTTCCTTAAAGAAGGAAGAAACTCGAGTTCATATGATTACAAGTAAATTATCCAAAGTTACACTATCATTAAATAACTCAAGACATGAACCACATTTCAGCCTCTGGATATACAGTATAATCCGCTCTTTCTTCCGTGGCCACTGCTTCTGCTGGGACCAATCTGTCTTTACATAACACCAAAGACACCTGGATGCCAAAGTGTGACACTGCCTGCGAGATCCTCTTGATGTGATCATTCACTATGTAACCTTCTATCATTTCATGGGCATCAAGGATAATAAATTACAAATGCAGATTTTAAGGTTGTTATTGCTTTGTAAATACCTCACTTAACATAACTTTTAGTACTAATGTGATTCTACCTTTTCAAAGAAAAGGCTGCCTTAATCCTTTCCAATAATTTCTGTTTTGCTTTTCTTTATATTCCTTTAAAAATCCAAGGTAAGAAATTATCATTCCCTTTCATGTAATTCTTATACAAATTGTACTCTCACTTTTTGCATCTCTTGCTAATTACATGATGCTATCTACACTAATCCTATTCAGGAAGAACTGATAACTTCCCTTCAAAAAAAGGATGGAAACTTTGCATAAATTGCTTAGCACAAAGTTAATCATATAATGCGGAGAATAAAGAGGCTCCAACAGCTATTATATGACTTATCAGCTTCCCTAAAAGGGTCAGTTGGTCTATTTTAATAAGACTAATTAAATACCTTAACAATATCATTGAAATTTCGTGAATGTTTCAATAAATTACAACCTTCCTCTACATATTTTCATTCCTTAATCTCACTTAAAATGCAAAGAACTATATAAGAAACCAGATACTCAAGAAGGCCTCTCAGTTAATTCTGATTAAATGGATTAAATGAAAAAAAAAAAACAGACCACTAGAGACCCCTGACAATTAAAATTACAGCCCTCTAAAACAAAGTTAATCCTCTTACTTCAATATTGTTCTTAGATTTCTTTTTCCTTCAGGTTGTACCTATAGGTTTTCCCAGAAGGTACTTTTATAGTCACAAATGCACTGCAAACATTTTGAAGCAACATATGCCCAGTGCTAAGCCCAGGCCACATGGACTTACTGCACAGTATGCAGTGAAGTTACAACATCTTCCTTTAGTACAAAGTATTGCTTTTGATAAACTAACGACTATTTATTTACAGCATATTTAATAAAAGACTAATATGCAAATCAACCAAACAGCGGAACAACCAGTTACTATGACAAGCACTGACCACCAGGAGACAGACGCTTAATGCAGGAGCTGCCCCATGGTGGTCAGTGCACTCCCACAGGGGGGGCGCAGCTCAGCCACAAGCCTGGCTGATGAGCACAGCGGCCCACCTCCAAGGGCTCCCGGACTGCGAAAGGGCACAGGCCGGGCTGAGGGACCCCCACCCCCACCCCCACACATGCATGGATGTGTCGTACACTGGGCCTCTAGAATTTGATAAAGGAAAAGTCCTTTGTTCCTGCACCCCATTCTCCCCGCCACAGCTCATCCAGTGACAAGCACTGCACAGCAAGCTTTTCCACTTTAGCACCAAGTGATGGCTACAGTCTGATATACTGATGATTCTACTTGCAGACGCATTAGCTGTTGCCCAGTTCACTGAGCAGCACTTTAGGACTGAGAGAGGGAGGGAGGGAGGAGGTGCAGCATGATGAAGAGACTCAGGCTGCCCCAGTTCCAATCCTACCTCCTGCTCCCAGTATGTGAACCTCAGCAATTTTACCTCCAAGCCTCAGTCTCACCACCTGTACGGTGGAGAAAACGGTTCCTGCATATGCTGAACACAGGCCCAGAGCAAATCTGGAATACTGAACTCACTCCTAATCTTCCTCACTGCCACTGTTCTTCAGCAATGTGCACTCTAGGAGACAGACTCTCACTCAGGACTGATTTCCAAGGAGGCAGAAGTACAGGCTGTCAAAGAAGGCACAGCCTGCTTGCTGTGAAACCCTCATCTGGGAAGTCACCTACAGACAACCCACAATCCGACTCCAAGCTATTTGCATACAACCATGTTCACACAAACCTAGAAACAGATGTTTACAGCAGCTTCATTCGTAATAGCTGAAGACCAAAATAATCCAATGTCCAAATGGGGAACGGATAACCAGTGCATCCTTACAATGGAATCATATTTATCAGTAAAAAAGGATGCATTTCTGGCATGTGCAACCAGGTGGGTGAGTGAGTCCCAAGCGCACTGTGCTAAGTGAAAGAAGCCAGACTGAAAAGGCGGCATCCCACAGGGTCCCAAATGCATGGACAGTTCTGCGGACTGGGCACAGAGCGGAGGCTGCCGGGCTAGAGAGGGGCAGCAGGGGAGTTTCTGGGGAACAACACTGCTCCCAGGCCTAACCATGCTAATGACACAACTGCACACACTTGTTAAAATTCACAGGCTTGTACATTAAAAGGACTAAATTTTTTAAATAAAAAGAAAGCCTAATATTTTGGAAGAAGTACTTTCAGGTACCTTATAATAGAATAGGGCCTCTTTCCAAATTTATCTTAAAAATATGTCTGAACAGAACTATGGGTCTTCAAGAACTCTGGGAAATAAATATTAACAAAAACAACTGGTGTGCTCTGCAGGACACAGCACTAGAACAGGCCACAGAGATCTTCTTGAACACACAGGAGCCCGGAGACTTTGACATTCTGTGTTGTTAATATTTCACTGGGTGAATTACTGAATTACAGATGGGCAAACTGCATTCCAAGTTTAAGTCTACTATACACGCAACTATACACCTGGGCAGGATTTCTGGAAGGTTTTCATTTCAATCTAACAGCTTTACTTAGCCAAACATCAAACAAAATAGTTAACCCAACATCGTACTATGCAGTCTTTACAACAGGGCTGTATGGCTCAGTGGCAATACAAGAACTGATCTCAGGATTTCCATGAGCATCCCCAGCCTTTGAGAGTTATTTGTGTGGATCCTACTACGCCCTATCTCTACCAGCACACAACATACGCTGACAGGACACAGTCCAGTCGAAGGGGTGCTACGCTTTATAACCTCCACATTTAATCACTGTTACAGTGTTTAGCTGCTCCTCTTACTGCTGCAGATGGGAATTCACTGATATGATTAAATTCGATGGTATGATAATATATGGTAATCATGATTAATCAGAAACACACCACCAAATGGAGGACGGTGGGTATTATGTCACCTGCATTTTAAAGTGCATTCTCTCCATGCAAGCCTGACAACGTCTGACAGCTGGAAGAACCTTATCCCACATTCCCTGCTACCACTCCTACATCTGATAAAATGCCCATCATCCCTTCCCCGCTTTAACTGCTAATCATTAGGAGGCAATACAGGCGAGTGGTAACAACAAGACGGGTTCAAAAGGAAGGCTAGTGTCCTAGATGGAATGATGCCGGGTTCACAGCTGCACGGACCACAATCAAGAAGGAATGGAATTGGATGCAGCAGTCTCATCAAACACGATTTGCATGAAACGCCACAAAGAACACATCCAGGAGCTGTCAATCACTACCACCTGGTCCCATGCAACGCCCCCCCCCCCCAACACCACACAAACATAGGGATACAGAATGCAGTCAGACCTACCTGTGAGAACTGTGCCTACAAAGGAAACACCAACGGAAATCTCATTTATTGGGTCTACCTAAGTAGTAATGTAATTGCTAAGAAAATTAATTTAAACTGAAAAGTGAAGTCTTTTTTAACATAACTTTTAGTTTTAAAATAAACCAAGATCGCCCGGGCGGTGTTGCTCAGTGGTTGAGCATCGACCTATGAACCAGGAGATCACAATTTGATTCCCAGTCAGGGCACATACTCAGAATGCTGGCTCGATTCCCAGTAGGGGGGGTGTAGGAGGCAGACAATCAATGATTCTCTCTATTCATAGATGTTTCTAACGCTATCTACCTCTCCCTTCTCTCTGAAATCAATAAAAACATATTTAAAAAAATAATAAACAAAGATCACTAAGAAATTATTTAGCAGCCAAACTACTTAGTATTTAAGTGGCTACCTTTGAAATACTAGCATTTCCTGACATAGCAAAGCAAAAGCAACGACTGAATAGGTTTTAGAATACCCTAGGACAGTGATGGCGAACCTTTTAAAGTTTCAATAGCACTGTACGTGTGCGCCCGCACGTGGTATTTTGTGGAAGAGCCACACTCAAGGGGCCAAAGAGCTGCATGTGGCTCGCGAGCTGCAGTCTGCTGACCACGGCCCTAGGTCAAGAAACTTGACAATGTGAGTGACTTGGGAATGATTCCTGTACTCAAAAGCAGCAGTTGCACTGACACTGAAACCAACTAGCGAAATCTCAAAGCTGCATTTTCAGATATCATTAATAGAAATTTTCATCTTACTTTTTAAGCAGGTAGACTTTAAAAACAACAACCATCTCTTTGAGGACAAACATGTAACTGGAAAACATACTTTTACAAAAGGAAAGGACTTTACATTTAAGAACAAAAACATCAGGAAGAGCCTTTGTGGAAAATGAAACCTATTAGACTAATATGTAGAACAAAAAACATTGGGAACTGAAAACAGACTTCAGACACAAAGACAGTGTCTCACATTAGGTTGAAAACACTGTCTCATATTAGGTTGGCCAATCTCAGTGATTTTTAATTTAAAAAGAAGAGGCGTTATCACTTAGCACAATTTCTAGGCATACTAGTTCTAAATTAAGAAGTTCTCAAGTTTTTATGAGATTGTCAAACAAAATGAGCTTTTAAGAAAGTAAAGTTTCCACTTTTGGGGAAGAGAAGGAAAGCCATGGCATTAATACCAACTGTACCCCAACTGTGCGCTTGTCAATGTGGAAATCTAGTCCTATGTCTCCTGTTTCTTCTACTCGTTAGTCAGTTGGTTAGAGCTGAAGTCCATAGAGTTAAATGCACAACTTCACATCTGTATTCTTAAAAACAAAAAAAGTAAATAGGTAATATATACCCACTCTACACTACTCCGTTTATGAAGTCTCTAATAAACAGCACGATGACTCAATACTAACTTCCTGTGTGCACTTACTTAACAGCTATTCACCTGCACCAGCCCAGGTGGCTCCTCCCAGCACAGGACAAATGGGACTTCACAGAGTACTCTACAAACCAGGTGCTCAGGAAACGAGTTGGCAACAGGAAGCTGTCAACAAGAACATCACCTCTCCCAGGAGCAATGGGAGCTCACTGCAGGGCTACAGCTTGGCACAGAGCAGATCCCAGTGACCTTCACTCCTGCTCCACAGAGTCCTGTAATTTCACCCTCTGTGTAACAAGAGGTGTGCTGATTCACACATATCCTACGATGAATCTGAACTTAGGCTTCCTAACTTGAATGTTTTATCAATTTATTTTGTGAGTGAGCGTGTTCATTTTACAAACAAAATTCAGTTTAGTGAGTGCTGACCAAAGTCCCCTATTGGAAAACAGCAGGACAGAGCCCACAGGGTACAGGGCCATCAGTAAGACATCTCCCAGGGGCTGTGGAATCCACAACACTGTCTCCACTATTTATATAATAGCATTCAAGGGAGCACTGGCTTAAGGACGAGAACTGGGCTTCCTTTAACGGGGCTGGGTTCGTTTCAGCACTATGCAGAGCACATGGCGTGAAAAAGAAATTCACTAAAAGTTCACAAACCTACATTCACATTCATCGCAACAAGTTTACCCTAGTAGTACAAAAGGGAAAAATAGTATTACTTAAAAAAGATCTGGCATAAGTAAAACAAGAGAAGATGACCTAGAATTAACCTCCTGTCCCAAAATATTTTGATGGACATACAGTAAAGTATGTTTTTAAAATAGATTCCACATCTGATTATTTTCTCTGCAGGAGACTGATTACAGAAATAAACAGAGCTCTGCATTTTCAAGCACCAAAGTTCACTACTTAAGACCTAGCATTTCCGCCTTTAAAAAAGATACATGTTAAACAGCAGCAAATAACTGAGCTGAAGAAAACATTTCTCAAATTATATCACCCACATGACCTTGTCCTGGTGCAAATATTTCCTGTCATCCAAGCTCAAAGCAGCCTGACAGGACCAGCACCCTCAAAGCACCGTGTAACTTACACGAAGTTCACCGCCTCACAAAGCACCTTCTCTTGTTATCCTCTGGTACTCAAGCATTTGCCCAATCAGAAAGTACAAGTGGATGAAAACTACAAATGATTATTCTCATTTTATATAAGTAAACTAATTTTTGCAAAAATACTGATTACATACATTACTTTGTTTTTCTTCGACTTCAATTGCTTTTTCACGTCAAATTTTATCACTAAAATGCAAAGTTTATAAGTCCAATAATAATTTTAACACAGATGCTCACAATCCCAAGAAACAGCAAAAAGAACTGAAAAAGCTAGTGCTTTACAATAACTAAGCAGTTAAACAACCTCACAGGAAAGGTGTATCTAATGAGTAAACACATGCAAGCTTATCCTGGGGTAATGCAAGTATTAACCTAAGCTATTAAGACAAACACGTGGAGTAGGAAATTGTACTATGTACCACCTGACTTTTAAATACGTAGTTTTTAAAACTTAATAAGTAACTTAAAGAAAAATTAGCAAAGATAAAAAAATAAAATCAGTAAGAATCCGTTTTAGAAACCATATCAAAATCCATAATAACTATAAATCAAGGAACTTTCTAAAAAAATAAAAACTCTGACCCTTAAATCCAATACTGACTTTATTTTTGAGTAACCACCTGATTGTACATCTAGATCCTTCATTAAAATTTTTCGATAGCCTGACCAGTGCGGCTCGATGGTTTGAGCATCAACCTATGAACCCTGATCCCCAGTGGGGAGCATGCAGAAGGCAGCTGATCAAAGATTCTCTCTCATTATTGATGTTTCTAGCCCTCTTGCCCTCTCCCGCTCCCCCTTCCTCTCTGAAATTAATATCTTTTTAAAAAAATAAATAAAAACCTTTTGCTAAATGCCATCGACAAACACACCTACTGTAATATCAAAGCTAAAGTCAAATAGGTCCTTCAGGTATTTCCTGAAAATCAGGTTTCTAGCCTAGCAAAATATTTGTTTTACATATAAATCACTTTAAATTTTATGGTCTGATCCATTTTTTCCAGCATTGTTTTCACAAAGACCATGTCCTCACTGATTTAATAAAACCATGAACCACCTACAAATCGAATCAAAATCTCAAATATACAAAATTTACTTAAACATATACAACTCTTTAATGGACATTTTTCTTCTAGTTAAGACATGCTGGAAGAATGAAGAGTTATGGAAAGTACAGGAAAGTGTGTGTGTGCTTTCTTTTAAAGATATTTTAAAGACAAAACCTTCCTTTTAAAATATAAAACCATCCCAAGCTGGTGTGGCACAGTGGTTGAGCACTGACCTATGAACCAGGAAGTCACAGTTCCATTCCGGGTCTGGGCACATGCCTGGGTTGCAGGCTTGATCCCCAGTAGAGGGCGTGCAGGAGGCAGCTGATCGATGATTCTCTCTCATCATTGATATTTCTATCTATCTCTCCCTCTCTCTGAAATCAGTAAAAACATGTTAAAAAAAATGTACATATACGTGTGTGTATAAATATATATGTATGTACACATCTATAATACTAAAAGCGTAATATGCTAATTAGACTGGACATCCTTCCGAACAAAGCTATGGCGGGTGAGGGCCAAGGCCCTTGCACGAATTTCATGCACCGATCCTCTAGTATATACATAAAACCAATGGTCATTAGGACTTTCGAGGTTTTTATAAATAGAGACCTCATCCTTATTCCCTAGAATGCCACATACATACCCACATGTACACAAATGCGTATGTGCTCATATACACTTAGCACAAATTATAACAAAGCAAGGCCCTTCCTTATTTAACATCAGGCAATAAATAAAATCAAAATTCATATTCTTTAAGTGAAAGGCATTCCACTGATGATCCTGATTCAACAATCTTACAGTTAGACAAAATTAATCCCATTCTCAAAAATCCATTGACCTTAAGCTTTTAATAAGCATTTTCCATTGCAAAAATTATGGTCAATATTTACAAATCTTTAAACTTATATTCAGTTGGACCCACTTGTATTTGCTATATTAATATTTCTTAATAAGTGTGTGCTCACTGTCTCGGGGCAGAAGAGCAGCTGCTACTCACTGGGAATCTCTGGGGTCCCACCGCAGGTCTCTGTTGGCTCGGGACTGGCAGCAAGGGCACTGTGGAAAACACCTCTCATTAGAAACACGTTGTGCTCACACCCAGACCAGCTGCTAAAGGAAGGCAACAGACTAAGAATAACATAAAGCATATACGATGTGTACAACATAAAACACATTAAGTTTCCATCAAGAGAAAGGGAAGGGCTTCTGCCTTCACACAATAGCACAAAAAGAAGCTTACATTTCAACTGTGAATTCCCATTTAGGGTTAAAACATTTCGCAACAAAAGAACAACTTACTTTTTTTCACTTCCAGGTTACCCAGGCTATCCAATCCCAGGCATACCTCTGACTCCACTCAAATACAAATTCAAATCTAAATCCTCTGGAGTCATGAAAAGAGTGAGAGGGAACAAAGGTGAGAGTGAAGCAGGCAGAGCAAGGGAATATAGCAGCTCAGGGTGCCATTACAAAGAACAACTACTATGCTGAGATGTTTGTTTTGTTTTGTTTTGAAACAAGCAGACTCCACTGACCTATCAGAAGGACAAGGAATCACTTTTCTAAGGGAGGAAGCCAGATGTTAGTTTCACACCTGGGGCTAGATCGGGTATGTTTAAGGTATATAAAACATGTGCGATCTACTGATCGGATGTGGGGGAACCCCAGCACCCAAGTGGTGACAGCTGTGAGTGGCAGCTATACCTCACTAAGATGTGCTGTCCCATCACCTGGGAAACTCTCAGAGTGTCAGGTGTTATGGTCTGGTCTGTGGCCCTCTCCTAAATTCATATGAAGTTTTAACACCAGTAACTCAAAATGGGACTGTTATTTGGAAAAAGAGGTGATTATGGTAAAATGAGGTTAGGTGGGTGAGCCCTAATCCACTGTGACTGGCTGGTGTCCTTGTAAGAAGAGATCACAACACAGACATGCACAAAGGAACAACCAAATGAGACTACATACAAGCAAGAATAAGAACAAAGCTCATAAATTAGAAATATAATAATATTTTAAAACAGCATATTTTAAAGAAATTTCTGGCAAATGAGAAATATAGAAATGATACAGTTTAAAAGTGAATCAAAACTGTTTTGAAAACAGAGTGCTAAGATGCACTCACTGGCAGTGGTTCTCAACCTTCCTAATGCCACGACCCTTTAATACAGTTCCTCATGTTGTGGTGACCCCCAACTATAAAATTATTTTCGTTGCTACTTCATAACTGTAATGTTGCTACTGTTATGAATCGTAATGTAAATATCTGATATGCAGGATGTATTTTCATTGTTTGCAACCCACAGGTTGAGAACCGCTACACTGAGCCTTGTAATTAACATCACACATCCACAGGTCCACTTAAAGTGAGAGTGTAACTGGATGGACCTGTAAAACCACTTGATCAAAGCAAAGTGTAACTGAAAAAACTTATTTTGATAAAATGTATAAAAGATTGAAGTACATCCCTCTCGTGAGAGCCTAATCCAATGAATCAAAATTTCAAACTAAGAGTCAATTTGCAAGGCTTCCTATAAAATAGCAACCAGCCCCTCAATCTATGTAGCTGGCTAAAGGCTCTGGGTACATCGATTATATACCTGAAGCAAAAGAGTAGAGCATGAAGCGGAGAAAGAAAGTACCTCCGACCTCAAAAGATTATCATGAAAGTAAAGAAGAAAAAAACTACACATTAAATAATATAAAGACAGCATTTTTTAAACTACGCACCAAATTTTTAAACATTTTCTTAGTAAACTGTAAAAAGCCTCCAGATGGTATGGTTCAGTGGTTGAGCGTCAACCTATGAACCAGATCAGGGTTCGATTCCCAGTCAGGGCACATGCCCGGGTTTCAAGCTCAATCCCTAGTGTGAAGCATGCAGAAGGAGGCCAATCAATGATTCTCTCTCACCACTGATGTTTATCTCTCTCCCTCTCCCTCCCTCTCTGAAATCAATAAAAGTATATTTTTTTAAAAGTTAAAAAATAAATTGTAAAACACAACAGGAAAGAGGAGAAAAAGAATAAACGCTGACAAGAACATCTGAGAACAGGTGTGACGCACAGATCGAATCCAGCCAGGCCAGAAAGAAGACCTCAGTCAGATCGCCAGGGCATCTGCGACCTGTCCTCCTAGGGGCCCTGCAGGGCACCTGGTCTGCAGGCAGGAAGACAAGTCTACCTATGAGAGAACTTAAAACCTGAACTGTTAACAGACCATTCCAGTTGAACCTTAAACTCCAAGTATTTGATATTTAAGACTTACAACTTCTGTTGTCCCATGTACCTAATGGATTAGATTAGCTTTCGATTCACTGCAACGGTTGTAATAGTGAACACCTGAAGAACACGTTGAATTTCCATCAGAACTGGTTAATTATAATTTTATGGAACACTTCATCCTCAAAAAGGAAATGTGTGCCATCAAGAAAAGATATGCACACGCTGGTACCTTTTACATGTACCTTCTACCTGCCTACAGCTCCAAGAACCACTGGGTTCCTCTCTCTTACCTGTGCAGCAGGCAGCTAGATACCAAGCCTCTCTCAAGAGGAACTGCTTTCTACTTAAGCTTATTCACTCACTCTCTCCCTACACCAGCAAATCTCAAGATCAAAGGTGTGTCAAGGAGAAGGAATGTGTGGCACAAAGCCCCGGCTTCGTGGTGAAAACCATTTAGCTTGTTCTGGTGTAAAACTTGCTGGCAAGGTGATGAGCACTCACTGAGTCTGCATGAGCTCTGGGTGCCAGGTCTCATCTATGCCCATCAGGCTGCTGACTCAGCAAGACACACACCCTTCACACCTGGAAGACATCCCGAGTTTCCCTAGCGCTCTCCCACTCTGCATGTCCTACCACCACTTATTTCTATCAGGCCACACCAATCTGTGCACCTCACCAACTGCCAGTCCTCCCTCACTGTGCCAGGAAATACACAATACCCAGTGCTGACATCAGTAACATCTTTCCCACAGCTTCATTCCTGCGGGGGCACGTCCTGGGTAGCCACCATGGAAAGGCCTACTTTCCTGCACCCTCCTGGCCCCCATGAGCATGTGTTGGTCCCTTCCTCCCGCAGCTGCTAGAGCAGACACAGGTAATGTGCTAATCACACAGACTATAGCATGTCCTGCCCTGCAAGACAGTGAGGGCACTGAGTGATTCTAATATATGGTGGGGACCAGCGAAGGGGTCAGTCAGGGGGTCTGGGACCGACAGCACTAACACCCGACCTTCCAGGTGTGTCAAACAAGAGCAATCTCCTGTAACAAGACAAGGACACTGACCCTCCTCTGCCCCCCTACAGCCCTCTGCTCCAAGGCCACAGCACACTTCACAGCGCCTCCAGACCACTGGCCCTCTCCACACTCCAAGTCCTATCTCAGGCTTCTCCCCAAGTTCTGAGACTTCTCAACCACACCTTTGGAATTGCAAGTTCTCAGCCACCAGAACCCATGCTGGCCTCAGCCTGTCCCCTCCCTGCTCTAACGGAAACCTAGCTGTCGCAAAGGATGCTGCTGTTTCCCTCCCTGCCTTCCCCACTGCCTCTGGAGGCAGAGAGGGGTCCTTCTTGGCCTGAGTGCTGTTTCCACCCAAGTGTTCCACACTAGCTACCTGATTCCACACCAGCAGCCTTCTTCAACTCTTACCTTCCTAATGAAGCCAGCCCAGCCCTAGCTGCTCCATCTGTCAATGCACTGGCATCCCTAACCTGCCACAGAAATCCATGTGTTTGTGGCTGACTGTTAGAGCGCAGCACCATGATTGCAAAAGCTTGTCTGTCTGCTTCGTGCACCAACATAACCCAGTGCCTGAGACAGAAGCATTGCAGCCCATGTGTGCTTGACAGAGGCATAAAGGTGTGCTCCTGCCCCAGTCCGTGTGGCTCAGTGGATAGAGCATCAGCCCAACTGAAGGGTTCCAGGTTCGATTCTGGTCAAGGGCATGTACCTCGGTTGCAGGCTCAATCCCTGGCACTGGTCAGGGCACCTGTGGGAGGCAACCAGTCAATGTGTCTCTCACACATCAATGTCTTTTCTCTCTCTCTCTCCCCCTCCTTTCTTCTCTCTAAAAATCAACGTTAAAAATACCCTCACCTGGCCAGCACGGCTCAGCGGTCAATCTATGAACCAGGAGATCACGGTTCGATTCCTGGTCAGGGCACATGTTCAGGTTGTGGGCTCGATCCCCAGTGGGGGGCGTGAAGGGGGTGCAAAACCTAAAGAACTCGCTCTGTTTCAGAGTATGATTTCTCCACAAAATGTGTATGTTGGAATGCTAACAAAAATTAAGAGGCCAACAGTAAAAGTGATTTTGTTTCATATTGCCAACAGAAAAGTTAAGCACAAAATGCCTTCAAAAACCTGATTTAAAAAAAATACACTTTTTCATTTAGAAAAAAAAAGGTATTCAAAATGAAATAAATATATATATGTGTGTGTGTATACATATATATATATGAAATCTCTCCTTGAGTGAGGATTAATAAACAAAAATAGATGTGCTCCTTCCCAAAGGCATGAAAACAGGTTCCTTGGGCCAGGAAATGGTAACATGAGAGGTTGTCACTTAAAACTCATGACTACAGGTGAATCTATGTGCATGGGTGCATGCGTGCACGCACAAACACACACACAGACACAAACAGCTAACATGGGGACTCACAGAGAGCACCTGATTCGGACACGAGGAAGCACCCTGCTAACTCTCCACAATGCCTCTCCTGCCCTCCAAATTCAGTGCCTGCCACCCAATCAGAACCGAAGATACACATTTGTTAGTAAGCACCTGGCCCGTGAGTAGCAGGAGTCTAAGTGGGTGGGGAAGACAGCAGGAAGCCAAGTTACCCTTGCAGACTGGAGCATGACATCTCTTTGGCCACAGCAACAATAAAGGAGACACATACCTTGCACGGGCGTCACCACCGCTCCTTTGAAGTGGGGGTTTATGTGGATGTTCTTGGGCTGCTGTGGGGTCACGGGTGGAGGGGTCATCATCACCCTGGGCGCCTCCATCTGGGGTGGCACATGCATTCCTTGTGGAGGAGAGGGGTGGTGCGGATGCTGCAGGGGCAGCAGGGGCTGCAGGGGCTGCTGCTGGAACAGGCTCCGAATGGGCTGCTGCTGGGGTGGCGGTGGGGGGGGAGGCTGAGGCTGGGTTGGAGGAATTAATCTTGGAGAGTGTGTCTATGATCACAAAAAAGACAAATTCGCAGGAATCAACATCTAAAAACAAAGAAAATGACTGGTGACATGTTACAGACTTATGCTGACTGAATTGTAAAAGTTAGGAGTTAGAAGTAAGTTCACAGTAACAAGCTGTACGAGACAGCAGGCAAGGAGGCTGCTCCCCCTGCCCCACTGGCTCTGCCATCTCACCATGCGCTCAACCTCAGGGCAGGTGGGCAGACGTGGCAGTTCAACCAGCAGAACTACCCCCAGTGAGCCATGCCCCACACTGAGAACAGACCCAGGCTGCCCCGCCCTAATGCAAGGCTGCTTGCTCTGTGGCTGTCCCTTATGGAAGCAGGTCTCTTACTAGAACTTTCTTCACAAGCGATTGTAACAGAATTGTTTTTACTGCCAAATACTAGAGGACGGAATTTATAAGACCACATATGAAATCATTAGAGACTATAAGTACACTTCATGAACTTCAGCTGCATTCCTACTACTAAACTTTATTTCCAGACTAAGTGATCAACACAAAATGCCATACTCACAAAAGCATATTTTCATTTGTTCTAGTTTTAGACTCAAGAAAATTATAACGTTACCACCACAGGAGGCTGTGTGGGGAGCAGCGCAGGTCTGTGGTCCTTCATGCGGCCCCTCTCACTGTTCTCTCTTCTCTGGTCCCCCATTCCACGACACATTAAAGGACCTCCTCTCCTTCCGCCCCGCCTTGAGCCATAGCGGCCCTGCTTATGCTGGCGTTCTCTTTCTTCAAACTCAAGCAACGCAGCTTTGGCTTCTGCTGAAAGCTCTGTGTGGAAAGATGTGCACACGTTAGAAACATTCAGAGCAGGAACAAGACTCACAGGGAGAACACACAGAAGAAATACGTGACAATAACACTCTGCAACAGGAAGTGCTTCCCCACAACAGGCAACTGCATCAACGGGAGCAAGCACGACACAGTGGCGATCCCCACCCACTATTCGATGGGGGCATGCTCTGCCTTGGAATACAAGTGCCTCCTGTGTACAAAGACTGAAAGGTATTTTCATTTGGGACCACTAATGTGCTAAGGGAGCTGAAAAAAGGGGCTCATGTCAAAGTTAGCCACTGCCCATCAGATGCCAGGCAGGTGCCATCACGTTGGCCGACAGCACAGCTCAGAACCCGCTCCCCAGTCACACCCAGCACAGCTGTCCTAGTGAAATCAGCACAAGCATTACTAAGACACAGACACAGAGACTCAGAAAAATACATACAACAGAACAGATTCCTGACTCTTCTGATCTTAAAACTATTAGTGAAATCACTCCAATGTCAAATAATTGCCATTAACCCCCGGCCCATGTTGCTAGTGCAGTGATGGCAAACCTATGACACGCGTGCAAGAGGTGACACGCGAACTCATTTTTTTGGTTGATTTTTCTTTGTTAAATGGCATTTAAATATATAAAATCAATATCAAAAATTCAAATCTTTGTTTTACTATGGTTGCAAATATCAAAAAATTTCTGTATGCGACATGGCGCCAGAGTTAAGTTAGGGTTTTTCAAAATGCTGACACGCCAAGCTCAAAAGGTTCACCATCACTGTGCTAGTGGTTAGAGTGCCAACCCTTGACCAGGTTAGATTCCCGGTCATGGGGTCAAGAGCACGTACCTGGGTTGCAGTTTCACTCCCCACCCTCCCGTCCATGGGCGACAACCAACCAGGCCATGTGCATGTGTCTCTTTCACACCGATGTTTCTCTCTCTCTCTTTTTCCCTCCTTCCCTCCCTCCCTCCCTCTGTGAAAAAGCAATGGAAAAAATATCCTCATGTGAGGATTAACCAAAAATAAAAAAATAATTAATGTTAATGTCATACAAAATGGAAAACATTTACTATTATCATTACAAATTTTTAGTTTTATAAAGAAAGAAAAAAATCTTTGCTGGGTGAAGAAAGATTTATATGCATGCCTTCTGATGAGGAACCATGCCAAATGAGAGCAAAATCTCCTAAGAGAAAACATATTCATGCAAACATTTGTTGGACACCAGTATTAGTAGGTGCTCACCTGTCTCACCAACACTTCAGGGCAGTGATTTTCAACCTTTTACATCTCATGGCACATAGAATTAATTACTGAAATTCTGTGGCTCACCAAAAAGTATATTTTTGCCAATATGACAAAAAAAGGTATAATTTTGATTCATTCACAGAGACAACCTTTGTTGTGTTGGCTGCTGTTGTTTTTTATTTGACAGTCTAAGGAAAAAGAGGTTAGTGCCCTGACTAGTCAGTATTGCGTGTTTTTAAAAATCTTGCTGCTCACTCATGGTTGAAAATCAGGGCTTAAGGGATACGAAACACACAGACTCTGTCTCTAAGAAACTTCAGGTGGCACATTATTCTAAAGTCCTAAAAGAAAAAAACTGACGGACTCAAATATGGTTCCTTTATTTCAAAATATTATCTGAGTTGTGGCATTGTATCTTACATTAATAAACCGCGTCCTGAGAAGCATTCTCATGCCTTCTTCCACAATGAAGGGTCCATTGTAAATATTACCAGTTTATCTCCTACCTTGGAATCCATAGTCATCTCTAAACTCTTCCAAAATCTCTAAACCACACTTCATCCCCTTGAAATGGTTTCTATGGTAACCCCTCCCCTTCAAATGAACCGAGGCCCCATTCGAAGGAATATTTAATCTCTTCTTAACAAGCACAGACTTTTACTCTAATCTTGATGACATGATTGGTTCACATACACATTTTATGCGGTGAATCAGCAATTATTTTTCTAGTGGTTCTAAGTGTCAAGATTAATTTCACTATCCCCAGTAATAAAATGGTTTCAAATGACATCTTTAATCAGCAAGTAAAAATGCTTTCCTCCAATTGAGACAAGCTGTCACAAAAGGTCACCAAAATATGACAGGATGGAAATTACATTTGTATCTTCAACTGAAATGTTAATTTCCCTTTAAGTGTTTTCTGTACTATGTCCAGATTCTAAAGTAGAGATACAGCTCAATGTAACAAGTTTTACACTGCATTGTCTCTTTCTAAAATGTGCTTAAGAAAAACAAATTTACATACAAATAATTGTATAATGATTAGACTAATACATAATAAATAAGTATTTATACAATACACAGTTTATTTGGCAAAGTAAAAACAACACCCGGTAATCTGGTTTTTACACGATAACTGATCAGGAAATGTACACTAAGCCTGCAAACACAAGGATCTGTGCAGAAGCAGGGCAGTGTGCTGGCACTGGAGACCTGGAACTGCATGAGACCACAGGGAACATTTCCCCACAGATCCTGTGCCATAAAAAAATTAACCGAGGATACAATTTAAAAGAGAACATCATGCATCACAAGATCTTTAGGCTGAAGCAATAGAGCATAATTAAACATAATAAATGTGCCAGTGAAGCTTAGAATCTCATAAAATCTGAATGCCTACTCATAGGTAATGTTTTTAAAGCCTAACTAAAATAAATGTAGTCTTTCCTTCATTGCTCGCACGGCTTAAAAGAAAATCCAGGTCCACTTCCTAGGCCAGAAGGGCAGGCAGCTTGGAGCTTCTGTGCTGACACTGCAGGAAACTGGTGAAGGCCACTCACATTCTAGTGACGGCTGCTGGCATTACCACTCAAAATAGGCCATTCCTTACACAGATATGTTCTAGAAAGAGAAACCCTTCTCAACTGGGTTCCACGAAAGAAGCCCTAACGCATCCTTTGTGTGTAACAAATGAATTTATCACCCAATTATCAAGTTTTGCACCATTCCTAGGAAAACTGAGAAACACACATTTTCTGTAATGTTTAATTCCCAGAATCCTGGATGAGGGGAAAAGCTCACTACTTAAGATCTTACCCTAACTAAAAACCCAAAATTCTAATTCAAATCTGAATTCAAAATACAAAATCACCAGCTCTGTATTGGGCTCCACACCTGCCAAGACTATCAGATATGAATTAGTAGTCTTCCTTTTTAAGACTGGCATCATGTATTTGAGCGTGAAAATGATTCAACGTGGCGAAAGCACCTTCTAAATCCTGAAGAGAACTACTACTGCACATTCAGACTAAAGGCTCAGAAATGGGGGCGCCAGAGCTTCATTCCATCCTTCTTTTTAAAGTGTGGGGTGTTCTCAATATTAATCAATGATTTCACAAAATAATTATTTACATTCAAAATGCTAAAAGACATCATTTGACAAAAAAAATATGACATATGTATTCTGGTAGCAAGAGATTAAAACTAAAACCCATTACAAAGAGTAGGTAAATAGCTTTATCAATCAAATAAATGAGAGTATTTCTACACAAAACATGAAACTACTGTTTCCATCGCCACAAGCACACAGAGGAGCTGTAAAGTAATTTCTAGTTTATCAAATACTGCAGCGGCCTCTCTCAGTATCTTTCTTATAAATAAAACTAACCTTTTGTTTGGGGGATAGGAGTGTTCAGGTAATAAGGGAGCTCGCTGTTTTTAGGAAACCAATCTTTAAATGGACAGAAAAATCCTGCTTGTACCGGGAATAATCCTAATTCTTCAGTTTCTAGAAAATGTATGTTTCCTAGATTAGGGCTCAAAAATACAGAGCCAAGAAAGATACTTTCAAGCCCCATTTTCATTTGTCCTATTAGCTAACCAATCATTTTGCACCAATGCATTTAAAGCCCCCTTTTTAAGGGGAATGAATGATAAAAAGTCAAATTGTTTATGCTTAAGCCACAATGTTTCTAAGGACTTCAGACCCTCTCCCTGACATGTAAAAGGCCGACTTCCCCACCACTAATTCCAGCCTCTGGTTTCAGGATGGCATGACTATAAAGCTGCCAGATGCCTTGAAAAGGAAAAAAAGATTTACACAAATTCTGCAATAAAGGAAGTACAAACGATACTGAAAAGAACAAAGTGAGAAAAAGGTCCTGATAAAAAAGAGAAGCAGGAATAAAACAAACACAAAGTATGAATGCAGGCAAGCTGGACGTGTCACCATTGCCAGGCCTAGGTCAAGGTAAAGTGGACACGGACAAGATGACCCAGCTGAGGACCAGGGGCTATGCAAAGGCAGCAAGGGTCAGGGGAGAGTGACCCATGAAATCCACCATGGCCTATAGGGAACTGGCTACAGAGGGAAAGGTTCCCCCATTCTTAATGGCGACTATCAAGTGATTTCACAGCCTTAGCACATGCAGCTTCCACCGTTATTATGACTGAATATATCTTGTTCCCCAATTAATGCAACAAAGCCAATCCCAGCTAACAAAGCCACAGAAACCGGATAATTCACAACCACCCGCCCCCAACACGGGCAACCCTCCAACATGGCACCTAGGCCATTTCCCTACTGAGCCGCTGCCCAGTGCCCTCTAGTGTTCAGCCAAGGGTGCCATCTCGCCCTTGTCCATTATCCCAGCCCATGCCTGAGCTGTGTGCTCCAGCAGGCTTGCTCTGTAGAACTACCATCCTCCTGCTGAGGGTCCTTTGTTTTAAGATCTGCGCTTCATCTCCTTTTACCCAAGGCCAACTTCAAGTCCTTTCTTAGAAAGTTACACTGTCCTAGACTGACAACTTTATACCTTAACTTGAGAAAAGTCTAAGCAAATCTTGGGCCAAAATGTAGAGATAGAAGAAACTGTTAGGGGAAGAAGTGGAGACTGGTATGATTCTAGAACAATCTCTCCACAAAGTTCATTAGTAAAGTAGCATGACATGACTGGCTCATTCCTGTTAACTTGTGCAACTTGGGGACTTAGTGTCCTCACACAGAATTCCTATCTGCTCAGTTTATAACTGAAAATGGCTACAAATAATGGTTTTAAGAAGTAATAAAGGTAGTAACTAAGGGTTAGTTGACTGTTATTTTGACCAAGGCCAGAGAGCAGGTAGAACACTCTAGCCTTCCATCTTCCCATCCTCCTCCTCGGAATATGATACAGTATCCCAGAGGTTCTCAAAGTGCGGTCAGAGCAGCAGCATCTGGAAACGCATCAGAAATGCACCTGTGTTGGGCTCCACCCTAAATGCTGGGAGTGGGTCCAGGAATCTGTGATAACAAGCCTTCCAGGTGACTTGCTCGCTCATATTTGAGAACCACTGCTTTATTCTCTGCAACAGACACTGCACGGAACCGTGGGGAGGCTCTCTGTTAATCAGCCAAGCCTACTAAGTTGCAGGACTTGCTCAGAATGATTGTGTCTACAACAAGTCACCTTGTGTTTTTACGGAATGACTTTTATAGCACCGTAGCTCAGCTCTGTCTTCACACAGACCATCCCCCTTCTGATGGCATGCATAATAATCTACAAAGTCAACATTTCTTTACCTATTTGATTAATCATAATAGTACTATGGAGGAAGCTGAAATGGGAATGAGGAAAGATGGGAGACAGCCAAAAAGAGTTACCCAAAGTTTCTGGAATGTTCCTTCTCTCTCGAGTTACATCTGAGAGCCTAATAATTGTTCCTTCTTTCCTTTCAGTTTTGAAACGCAATCTTCCAGATTCTTCATCCTCATCATCTTCTTCATCTGATTCTTCTTTTATTTCCTTCTGCATTTCCAAAGTCTCCATACTCCCCTACATTGCAGACACACAAAACAAAGGGGAAAGTGAGTTCATCTCTTGAATTAAAGATTGAAAATATGTTATTTATATTTAAGATGTAAAATATCCTTTTATGAGGCAATGTGAAAAACTAAATCGATTCTAGGAGAAAATAATCTCAAACATTAAAAATTAACTTAATGTTAGAAAAAGATTATATTACTACATGTTGCTAATTACACTTCAGAGAGAAGAAACATCAATTCCAACAACCCCTTTGGGCCTGGAGTCTGATCCAGATTCCAGCAGAGTCCAATGTATTAACTAAGCTAACACTGGAGGTCCATGGGCTCACTCACTAGCATGTGACTCACCTTGTCACTTACCTCAGATGACAGTGCACTCCTTCCTTACACAGGCTGGGCATGTCCTGTAATTGCTGACCCAGCCCCTTGAATGTCTGCTGCCCCAAAGGCTCCCCATCTGCTAGAGGGCTGGTTTGTTTGCAGCCCCCAAAGTCTGTCCTTCATCACTCCCCTTCTGCTCGGTGCCTGTCTGCAGCTGGCCACCACCACCTACGGTAAGCTTCAAATCAGCAGGACTGGTCTTTTTCCTCAGTCACTGCTTCTCACTAAAACCAGCTTGTACCTTATATTTCATTACATCCCTATTCCTACAAAAACTCTGCCTGATCTAGCCCCCAAAACTAAATGTTTCTCGTCATCAACAATTCTCACTGTTCATTTTACTCATGTTCCTTTTGACAGCAATCGCTCTTCACCTCATATTAAGTCTTAGTGACCTACTGTTAGATACATACTGAGCACTAGATTCATTTAAATATTTTTTATAAACTTAAAAAAATTAACTTTATTTTCATAACTCATAATATTTAAATGTCTTTTATTCATAACAATGAAAAATGAACTGCTTCACCGGCAAATGTACAAGAAAAATATTAAACTAGCAATGCAATCGTTTTGCATCCTTTCCCCAACATTCCTGTGTAAGAAGATCAGCTACAAATGTACATACTCGTTGTTATAAATCCTACAAGTAGAGGCACATCTTCAGGAGCGCAAACGCCTGAAAACAGAATGACGAAGGTAAACTGTAACTTCATTTTAGGCCTAGTGATTGCAATACCACCTTTTGGTATTCTATTCACAATACTACAGAGCTTTAAAGTACTAAAATCTTGGCATTTTATTGGTCTGATACCATTATTTCTCTCTTATTCGATAGCTGAAACCAAAATGAGTGACATATAAGATGGATCCAGCTAGGTGTGTGCTGCACTACACTCAAACTGAGCGCAGGTGAGCTCATTCTCCACCTCCACCCACAATGTTCCAATTTATAACTTTTTAAATGTTTGTATTGATTTTCTTATTAGAGAGAGAGGAAGGGGAAGGGATAGAGATAGAAGCATCAATGAGATCCCTTACTAGGAATCAAGCCTGCAACCGGGACATATGCCCTGACCAGGAATTGAACCAATGACCTCTTAGTTCATGGATCAATCCTCAACCACTGAGTCACACCAGCCAGGCCACAATGTTCCAACTTAATGTTTTAACCAAAGACTGGGAATCTGATTCTGAAGGTCCAGATGGGGCCTGAGATTCTGCATTGCTAACAAGTGTGAAGTAAAGCCCACGTGTTGGTCTAGCAACCATCCCCTAAAAGGCCACAGAAGAGAAGAAGTGACTACCAACGAAGCAAAGACTCCATCACAACTGTCATTTCTAATTCAACCATCAACAGTACTAGTAGTAATAGTTCAAAGACTTTTCAAACAAGCTGAATATAAAATACTGGAGGCCCAGTGCACCAAAATCCATGCACTGGGGAGGGTGGGGAGGCCCTCAGCCTGGCCTGTACCCTCTCGCAGTCCGGGACCCCTTGGGGGATGGCCCCTGCCAGCTGAGGCCCGCTCCCTAGGGGGATCAGGCCTAAGCTGGCAGTCAGACATCCCTCTGGCAGCTTGGGAGCCCTTGAGGGATGTCTGATTGACGGCTTAGGCCCACTCCCCATGGTAAGTGGGCCTAAGACACAGTTGGACATCCTTAGTGCTGCCGCGGAGGCGGGAGAGGCTCCTGCTACCACTACTGTGCTCGCAGCCATCAGCCTGGCTTGCGGCTGAGCGGAGCTCCCCCATGGGAGCACAGTGACCACCAGGCGGGAGCTCCTGCATTGAGCGTCTGCCTCCTGGTGGTCACTGCGCGTCATAGCAAACGGTCATTCCACTGTTAGGGTCAATTTGCATATTACCCTTTTATTACATAGGATAGGATGGCAGAACCAAAACCAATATAGTTTATTCTATACCCATACCTCCAGCTAAGAAATCTAAAGAGGACCAAGGTGAATTGAAAACTGTTTCTTTGAAACAAAAGAAAGAAATAAAAGGACAGGCTGGAAATGAAGGATTAAACTGTGTTTATTAACAGGCAATAGATCATTCGTCTTTCCCCAATATTATCTAAACATACAATGCAATCTTCATCAAAATCCAAATAAATTTTTAGTAGATATTGACAAATCAATTACAGACTTTATTTGGAAATGCAAAGGTCCTAGAACAGCCTAAACAACCTTGAAAAAGAGGACAAAATTGGTGGATTTACACTACCTGATGTCATGTCAAAGTAATCAGGACATGACAGTATTGCCAATGAAATTTAAAAAAAAGAGATTCCAGAAAGAGATCCTAATTTAAGTGGTCAATTGATGCTCAACAGAAGCCCTAAGGTAAATCAAAGGTAAATCAATGGTAAATCAAAGTCTTTACAATAAATAATGGTGCAATGACTAATAAACAGAGGAAAAAAATGAATCTCATACCACACATACATTTCTTAGTTGAGATAGATCAGGGACCTACGCTAAAAACAGTTAATACTATTAAAGCTTCCAGAAGAAAACATGGGATATTATCTTTGCAACTTTGGGGTAGGCAAGGATGTCCTCGGTCACAAAATTAGTGTTCATCACAATAAAAATGTTCTACCCAGCCAGTGTGACTCAGCGGTAGAGCACTGATCAGAAACCAAGAGGTCACCCATTCTATTCCTGGTTAGGGCACATGCCCAGGTTGTGGGCTCCATCCCCAGTGGTGGGGGCATGCAGGAGATAGCTGATCAATGATATTTCTCTTTCATCAATGTTTCTATTTCTCTATCCCTCTCCCTTCCCCTCTTTAAAATATATTTAAAATAAAATTTCTGCTCATGGTAAAATACCTTTAAGAAAAGTAAAAAACAAGCCACAGGCTCAGAGGAAATATTCGTTATATATATAGAGAGAGACATACTAGTAGAGACATATAG
>NW_006293525.1:455380-462949 GCF_000327345.1 Myotis davidii | reverse complement strand
CAGGGCTGAGGTGACCCCTCCAGGGCTGAGCCCTTGTAAGTTTCTGACATCCACCAGGTGAGCATCAGCAACAAAGGCTTGCCTGATCTATCTTAACCACCTCTGCCTGCCTGCCTGATCACCCCTAACTGCCTCTGCCTGCCTGCCTGATGCCCCTAACCGCTCCCCTGCCTGCCAGATTACCCCAACTGCCTCTGCCTCGGCCCCGCCACCATGGCTTTGTCCAGAAGAATGTCCGGAAGGTCTCCCGGTCTAATTAGCATAGACTAGAGGCCCGATGCACAAAAATTCGTGCAAAAGTAGGCCTTCCTTCCCCCGGCTGCCGGAACCTTCTGGCACCTGGGACCCGGGCTGGCTTCCCTCTGGTCCCAGCTTCGTCAGGAAGGACGGCTTCCTCAGGAAGGATGTCCTGAATGACATCTGGAAAGACGTCCGGTCTAATTAGTGTATTACCCTTTTATCATTATAGATATATCTGCCGGAGAGCCAAGATGGCGGCATAAGGTATAAACCTGTGTGTGCTGCCCCCCACAACAACATCGAAACTACAACTATAAGACAAAACAGCTATCATCCAGAACCATGGGAAAGCTGGCCGAGTGGAAGTTCTACAACTAGAAGGAAACAAAGAAGCGCATCAAGACCGGGTAGGAGGTGCAGAGGCACCAAGAACACCAATTTGCGTGTTTTTTTTTTCAATCGTAAGGGGATACAAGCTCTTGAATGCACTGAGCTCGTTTAAGGAGAGATTCTGGGGTCCCAGACTCCTACGGGGAGAAATTGGACTGACTTGCAGCAGTTTGGAAAGGGAGGGGGGCTTTCTCGCAGAGCTGCTTGCAGGGATCATTGTTGCTGTGGGGGTGGGGGACTGCAGAGACACGGAGTCGCAGAGATACCAGGAGTTGCGGACACGCTGGCAGTCGCTCCGCCCTGGTGATTCTCTGAGACCCCGCCCCACTCAAATTACATCCTCTCCCACGCTGTGCTCAGAGGCGCAAAGGAATCACCTCAGCTTTTGCAGCCTAATCTAACTGCAGCTGGGTCAGAGAGATCCAAAACTTCCAAATCCCAAAGAGGAGAAACTTGCTGAAAACGCTGTAGCTCCTGCTGGGTGGACTCACACAGTGGTTGACTTGGAGATCCAGAAGCCAGGGTACCCCTGGTCAGATACCAGATTTCAACTCCTCACATCCATAAGGGACACACTCAAGAAGCAGACTCAGTGAGCACCAAAGCCCCACTGAAGCAAGTCCTGCCCCATAAGGGTGTCTCCTGCACAGCAGTTCTTCTTATAGACACAGTGGGTCCTCGCAGTCAGCCAAAAATGCGAAGACAAAGAAACATGTCACAAATGAAAGAAATGGAGGAAAGCAAACTAATAGAGGGCATAAGAGTTCAGAACCACAGTTATAAGATTACTCAAGAACCTTCTACAAACCTCTGAGGAACTTAGTGAGACCTTCAAGGATCTTAATGAGAATGCCAAACAAATGGAAAAGGACCAGTCAGAAATTAAACATACACTGACTGAAATAAAAAATAATATACAGAGATCCAACAGCAGATGAGATGATCCCAAGAATCCAGTCAAAGATTTGAAATATGAAGAAGCAAAAAACACCGATCCGGAAAAGCAAAACGAAAAGAGAATCCAAAAATATGAAGATAGTGTAAGAAGCCTCTGGGACAACTTCAAACATACCAACATCAGAATTACCAGGGTGCCAGAAGAAGAGAGCAAGATAATGAAAGCCTATTAGAAGAAATAATGACAGAAAACTTCCCCTACCTGATGAAAGAAATAGACTTACAAGTTCAGGAAGCAAAGAGAACCCCAAACAAAAGGAATCCAAAGAAGACCACACCAAGACACATCATAATTAAAATGCCAAGGGCTAAAGACAAAGAGAAAATCTTAAAAGCAGCAAGAGAAAAGCAGTTAGTTACCTACAAGGGAATGCTCATACGACTGTCAGATGATTTCTCAACAACAACTATGCAGGCCAGAGGTAAAGATACAAATTATGAACAACAAATATGCATCTATCAACAAGTGAATCTAAGAATCAAGTTAAGAAATCTGATGATCAGAATGTACTGGTGATTATAATAGAATCAGGGACATAGAAAGGGAATGGACTGACTGTTCTTGTGGGGGAAAGGGGTGTGGGAGATGCGGGAAGAGACTGGACAAAAATTCTATGGGGGAGGACAGTTGGGGGGGGGGGGGTAAGGGCAGAGGGTAGGGTGGGAAAACCAGGTGGAGGGGAGCCATGGGGGGAAAAGAGGAACATCTGTAATAATCTGAACAATAAAGATTTATTAATTTAAAAAAAGATATATCTGCCAATGGACTTATATCTAGAATATATACATATCCATCTATCTAAAATATAGACAGTATGTACAGATACTACAATCCACACAGAAAATCTATAGATAATATACATGTATAGACAATACATATTTTTGTGTAGACTATATAAACTATGTATAGCATATATAGACAAAAATTTTAAAGACAACCTACTTTTTAAAAAGAGACTAAAAATGGATGCAAAGAAGCTATATAATTCCAGCACATGGAAAGGTACAAAACATCATTAGTTATCAGAGAACTACACACTCAGGTCATGATAACACACCCACTAGAAATACTAAATGGACAAGATTAACAATAGCAAATGATGGAGAACAACTGAGATCTCATACAGGATTGGTGGGAGTACAGAATGTTACAACCACTTTGGAAAACCATTTGGTGATTCTGTGTAGAATTAAGTATAATCCTACCCTGTCCCATTAATTCCACTCCTACTTAATACCAAGTGAAAAGAAAAGATACAGCCGCAAAAGGAAATGGAAACAACCCAAGTATCTATTATCAGGATAAATGAACAAGTACTGTGCCCATCACTGAATGTAAATGTTATCACAACTGAAAAAGTAAATATTTAAACAGTGCAAAGGTTTTTTTAAAGCTTCTCTCATCTCTTCCTTTATATGTGCCAAAACTAAAATAGCAACCTTTTAAACCATTTTTTAAGACAACAGCACAACTGGCACTGATGTGGCTGTATAATTTAAAAAGCTGATCATCTTCATAATTACATCTTTCTAATTTGTTTTCAGTATAGTGATTTCTTTGTATACCCAATCAAGAACACTCATTAAGTAAAAGGAGCAACCTAAAATAGGCTTTTAAAATGAAATTACTTTTGAGTTCCATAATTCAGGTTCTAATATGTACTTAAACACAACTCCTGAGATCAAGTCATCTGAAAGGCAGGACGCTCTCTACTGTCTGAAGCAAACCCAGAGCCTTGCACACTGCCAGGCAACACAAGCCAAGTTCTGTTGGTTCATCAACACCCTGTAGGCATTTAAGAAAAGGGGTCAAAAACTAGGAAGACACCTATAAGTGGTAAATTAAAGCCGTTGATCCTCCCTGAGGACTTTATAACTTAGACTTCTAAAAAAGATAGAATGACAGTCCTCCAAAAGCAAAGCCCTCCGAAAGATGCTGAAACGGCACAGGACACCAACACCTCCTGAGCATCTGAATAGGACCGGGCCCAAGTGCTCAATAATGGTCTTTCTGCCTGACCATCGGTAATTCCACTCTAAGAAAACAAGCCAGCAAATCCCTGCTTCCAAGGGCTGGTAACAGTCCTGAGAGCAAAAAGTATTAGTACAAGGAATTGTCAATCAACACAAAAAACGAGCAACATAAACAAGGTAAACCAACAATCAAGGACAAAAGGCTAAGCAAGCAAATGTATGCGTGACTCTCGTAACAGGTGGTATAAAAAAACAAACTATTTCATCCAGATTGGGTTTTACTTTCTGCTCTATAAACAGATTCATAATGACAATGACTCGAGTGTTTTTTAAGAGTTACAGCAACTAGAAATCCCAGGAGTGAAACAAATGCAGTATAGTTCTGTGCCTTCCAAATTAAAGGCTCAAGGTTTTAACCACCCTGTATTTCCAAGTCGATAAAAGTTATTCTCACAGCAAAAATATTTTAAAAATATTTGGTGTACAAAGCATAATATCCCCACTGTCTAGAACCATTTTTGTCTTTATCCACATAGATGGTTTTTGAGTCATACATATATCTACGCAGTTAACGGGGGAACTTAAGGGGAGAATTCTGTTATCTTGTTCTCATCTGACATGTCACGAGCCTCCTTCCACGTCCAACAGAGAGGCGTCCTACAGTTCTTCTAAGGTAAGACCACCATTTACCTGACCCTCTCGAAAAATCTACATGGTTCCATTTATTCTCAAGGCTGCAAACAAGTACCTAGTGTGATCTTTAAACACATCCTAGATGAACTCTTTTGAATGACTTTGTCAAAGTGGATGAAACCCCGGACTCTAAGGCGTTTGATACTGTCAAGAACAGTGACAGGTCTGAGACTTTTACCCTCTTGCAGGCCAGTGAGGCAGCCTGCCACTGTTTTGAAGGTGCTGTGAGAAGACACAAGACTCCTGGTCAGAGACTAGGACCATTTATTACTTTTAACAAAAGCAGTGGCATTTTGGGCCAGCTTCCTGAGCCCAAATTCCCTCCGGACCATGTGAAGAGGAGATCTGGGTGATCCTGCACACAGGGGGCCCTAAGTTGAGGGATATGAGTCTGTGAGTTGAAAGCAAGCCTGCCCCCTTGCTCAGGAGGATGGTACTGTCTTTCAAGGCTGTTTATGTATCATAGATCCTTAAAAAGATACCCAAGAACAAAGATAAGTCAACTCATGCTCACAAAACACGCAGACATGACAGACCCAAAGAAAATCGCCTCCTGGCAGTCACTATTTCCACAATGGTTCCTCAACTGAATGAGACTATACCTGACCAATAATTTCTATTTTTGCCAACATTAAAATAGGTTAAAATTCAAATTTTTGTTTTAACTTTTATTTTACTTTTTATATACTTTCTGATTTTTTTTATTACTTTCCTTATTTTTTTATTACTTTCTCACATTACTTACCCTTCCTTTAGGGCAGTGATGGCGAACCTATAACACGTGTGTCAGAGGTGACACGTGAACTCATTTTTTTTGGTTGATTTTTCTTTGTTAAATGGCATTTAAATATATAAAATAAATATCAAAAATGTAAATCTTTGTTTTACTATGGTTGCAAATATCAAAAAATTTCTGTATGTGACCTAACACAGGCCAAGTAAACAAGGTTTAAGTTTCTGTGGGCCGCAAAAAAACAAAAGCTTCAATTTTCATAGAAACGTAGGTTTATTTTGATAGAGACATGCTAAATCCAAAGGGCTGAAATAAACGAGTGATCATTAACATAAAATAAGAGAACATTTTAATGAAAATTAATATTTTTTCTTGAACTTACCAGACACTGAATAACTGCACAAATTAATAAGCGTATCGCAAATAAGCCTGTTTTTCTTGTTCCCCGAAAGCAAAATATTTCCTGTTGCGCACACCAAGCAAGTCTCTACAGGACTAATGACGTGGCAATTGGCTGCTAAAATATTCGCTGCTAGTATTAGTGGAGAGAAATGGTGTGCCTACACATAAGGTGTGTAAGGGAAATGAATGCAACACGATTAATCAGTCATTAGCGAACACTGTAGTTTGTTATTAACTAGAGTCCCGGTGCACGAATTCGTGCACCACTGGGGACCCTCAGCCTGCCTTGCCGGATAGGGCTGAAACCAGCTCTCCAACATCCCCCAAGGGGTCCTGGATTGCAAGAGGGCAAAGGCCAGGCCAAGGGACCCCACCGGTGCACGATCAGGGACAGGGAGGGATGCGGAAGGTTGGCCAGCTGGGGAGGGACCACAGGAGGGCTCCAGGGCATGTCTGGCCCATCTTGCTCCGTCCCCATCTGCCAGACCCCAGCAGCAAGCTAACCTACCAGTTGGAGCATCTGCCCCCTGGTGGTCAGTGCACATCATAGCGACTGGCCGACAGGTCAACTTTCTGCCCCCTGGCGGTCAGTGCACATCATAGCGAGCGGTTGAGTGGACTTAGCATATCATTAGCATATTACGTTTTGATTGGTTGAACAGCCAACCAGTCGACCAGACACTTAGCATATTAGGCTTTTATTATATAGGATTATGTATAATAGGATATTATAAAACTTAAGTCACAAAATTTTTATTGAAACATTTCTTACATACCATTATATTGGCTGGGCTGCATGCAGGCCGCAAGTCTGATATGCTTGTGCTACATCCACCAGTCTCCCTGCTGTGAGGGACAGCTCTGTGACTAAGGCACAACTTACGAGATGGTGATGAAGTGTCGTGGGCAAATTCCGCACAGTCCCTTTAGTCCCCTGCACAGCCTGCTGCCGGATGTGGCTCTGGGAGAGCAGCAGCCCAGGAGCTGTACCATCAAATTGGCATGAAGCCTGTACACTGATTACCCAGTGAGGACAACACCAGGTCTAAAATGACCTCTGGAACTTTCTACACTAGTGGAAAGTAAACTTCTAATATTCAGCGAGTTTTCAGATTTACTGGTAAACCTAAAGCTAACACATCATTATTAAAATGTTTTCTTTTTTTTTTTTAATATATTTTATTGATTTTTTACAGAGAGGAAGGGAGAGAGATAGAGAGTTAGAAACATCGATGAGAGAGAAACATCGACCAGCTGCCTCCTGCACATCTCCTACGGGGTATGTGCCCGCAACCCAGGTACATGCCCCTGACCGGAATCGAACCTGGGACCTCTCGGTCCGCAGGCCGACGCTCTATCCACTGAGCCAAACCGGTTTCGGCTAAAATGTTTTCTTTTTATGCATGTACAATTTGATGTGTGTACGTGCATGTGTACATATGCATGCTTATTTGGTTTTCATACACTGAAATCTTTATTCAAGCTGAGATCCATATATGTATAATTAAAGTGCAAGGAGAGGTCCAAAATGATCATCAGCCTTACTAAGTATGTCTGAGATATGCTCTTATTAATTCACACATATTACGAGTTCCTTTACTCTATGACTGGATCTAATCATTAATGTTCCTCCAAAGATATCCCTTCATAAGCCTGCAAGAATTCTTCATCCTAACAGCCATTAAAAAAGAAAAGTTTTTCGCATATAGCTTTTAGGGGGTTTTCAGCATGTTTCACCTTGTTGACTCATGCTTAATTGTTCTAGCACATGTTACTACGGCAGTTACCTGCCGGAGGAGAAAACACTAAACACAAAGGAAGATGACCTTCCCCTGTGCCAATAAGAACAGAGCACAGCATGGAACCCAACTGCTGTGGTCAGTGACAGGGGCTCTGCGCCAAACGTCAAGTACCCAAACTCCAAGAAATCGCTTTAGTAAAAGTAGCACTAAGGGAAGTAACCTAAACAGAAAGTGACCACCTCCTCCCATGGAGAGCCCGGCAGCAGTAAGGGGCTGGGGTCACACCAGGCTCAAACCTTACAGCAACAGAAGACCAAAGAGCAATTCAGTTCAACACAGGAGCTGCACTGAGAACCACAGGCTAGAGCAGCCTTTGGCAAACTACGGCCCGCGGGCCGGATCCGGCCCATTTGAAATGAATAAAACTAAAAAAAAAGA
>NW_006293525.1:453028-455350 GCF_000327345.1 Myotis davidii | reverse complement strand
GGCTAGATTCAGGTTCTCCATCAGCCGGTCCCTGAATAAGAGATGATTCAGGACTATATGAAATGTAAGGGGCATGTCAGCAGGCAGGAGGCACATGAGGGCACCCAGTAGGAAGCAGCCAGCTGAGAGGGGAAGAAAGGCTACTGCAAGTATTGCCAGCAAGAGACTAGAAGATCTGATCCTATCCGGGGGATCTGGACTTCCCAGTGTCCCTGCCCCCCGCCCCCAATAAAATGAACACTGGACAGTTACAGGTGGGCATCAAAGAGTGAACACACCATAGAGACTGAACAATCTTCTGTACAGTACAGAGAGAGGAAAATCCACTGTCCCAAATTAAACAAACTTCCAAATCCTCCAAGGCAGATGAGACCGTCAGGAACCAACTGACACCATTCCCAAAGTCAGGGAGAACAAACATGGCCAAATGATGCTAATCAAAAGTCCAGCCAATAGACACTCAAGTACAGTCTGCAGTACTGGATCCCCACTGGCAAATAAAACTCTGCTACCCTTTTCATAAATTATCATCCTGAAACTGTTCTTACACAGCAATGTTTTATGAAATCTCACTGTGTTCATTTTAAAGACCCTAAATACTAGTAAATTGATTGTGCTTAAAGTATAAATTACTCAACAATTTTCTAATGTTTTGTTACATAATGAGTGATATGCACTCGTTCCTAAGTACAAGTTTTTAAATCAAATACCAATTCACTCTCAAGAACAGGACCAGCAAAATCCTTAAGATCTAAGGATCTTCGCACTTCTGAGTATAGCGGGAAAGACCCCCAGAGCTGTTTGTTCATCAGTGCAGATCTGGCTCTTCACATGTAAAATTCCGTGGTTTTGATTCTACCCCAAGATACACAAAATCCTCCATGTGCTCTCCCAGAGTAAGCTAGAATGGACAGACCATGCTCATGGTCAGCATTGCAGAGTAGGACCGGCAATCACAGGTAATAAACTAAACCCCATGGGACACACAGGCATGCAATCTACTTGTGCTCGTTAGTCTAATAGTGAAGAATACATGAATACGAACACCAATAACGGCCTCCTTGCTGCAGAGCTGGGGGAGGATTTCACAGTTTAAATCCACATATCAAACACAGAAGAGGTAATGCCAGATTCCACCGCTGTGAACTATAAAGATAGGAGAAAGGAAAGAACAACCATGGCTGTAAAACTCCATGTACTGAGATGAACTGACACTAACTCACAAAAAGACATCCAACTACTCAGCCTCATCTTTAAAGTTTATAACTCTCTGTAAAAATATTATAGCACTTTCAGAATTTCTAAGTATTTGTTTTAATTCCTGAAAAAAAATTAATTTTAACAAAGAAAAGTACTGTGAGTATATTCAATTGCAATATTTTTTTTCTTTTTGATACCTGAATCTCAGACCACAAAGGCTGGCTAATTCAGATGGACATTATACAACCATGGCCCTATGTAATCTCGGTGTGAGGATGGATGGAAAACTCACTTACTAGAAATACTCTTCCTAACAAACTACAGGAGTGCCACGATGAGGGTACACCTTGTGGGGGGCACACTAACAAGTGCTTTCCAACTGTAGTTTGTTCCAATAAATTTAAGTGCACAGAAGGCAAGGGCCATGCTTCATGCTTCGTGTCTTTTAGCAATATTTGTGGCCCCAGTGCTTGAACATCAGTACAGACTGGTTCAACTGCTGAATTTACAAGGGAGAGGACCAGATACAATTTGCCAATCATCTGATTTTACTGATATTCAGTAGAAAGAATAAAATGCTACAACTAGGGAATAACTAGGCACAATTTTAAAAGACTATGACTTCACTTTTAAGAAGCATTCTAAGTAGTGCCCCAGATTAAGCTGGCTTACAACACAGCAGGAGAGCAGAGAGCACCTGTCCACACAGGGAAGGATGACCAACACAAACCACTACAGGATTAGCAAAGAACAAGTGTCCAGGATGCCTTCTCTGTGCCTCTCTTTACCAAAACTTCAAACAGTTTCCATTACTAGACCTACTGAACAGAAAGCATTAAAAAGAGTCAAATCAAACAGCTACTGAGATACTCAAACACAATCACGACTGGAACTAAACAGTCTAAGATTCCACATAAACAAGCTGTAGGAAATGGGCCTCTGTGGCCCATCTCCAGCATGGTCGGCTTTTGATGCAAATGGTTGCTGAATTTCCCCAGGGCAAACAGACTGTAGGAAGGAGGGAAGAGGATATAAGAACAAAGCACTGGCCAGCATCACGGTGGAAACCCCCGAGGTACCTGCCTCACTAGACTGGGGAAGGTGGAGGCAACTAGAAAAGGC
>NW_006293525.1:443037-452864 GCF_000327345.1 Myotis davidii | reverse complement strand
GGTGTCCTCAGGCCTGCCTGTGCCCTTTCGCAGTCCGGGAGCCCTTGAAGGGACATCCGTAGCACTACCATGGAGGCGGGCCGCTGAGTTCGCCAACCATGAGCCCGGCTTGTGGTTGAGCCATGATCCCTCTGTGGGAGCGCACTGACCACCAGGGGGCAGCTCCTGCATTGAGCGTCTGCCTCCTGGTGGTTAGTGTGTGTCATAGTTACCGGTCGTTCTGTCCTTCAGTCAATTTGCATATTACCCTTTTATTATATAGGATATGTATTTCATTGGCCAAAATCCAGCAATTTTTGAACTTTTTTCTCAAATGCAAGCTTCCTCTGAATGAGATCATAGGAGAGAGGGCAGAGCTCCCCCTGCAAGAGGCTGTGTACACCCTCTAATTCTGCAGGCTCCCCCATCCCCTGCAGCCCCATGTACCATGCATTTCAGTGCAACCCCTATGTCCTGAAAACCTCAAGATCCTACTGCAGCTATGATCACATCCTTCCACATAATCTCGTAAGAGCTGGTTTTAAAAACAAATCTCTTTAATGATGAATCACTAAAGACACATGAGCAGCCTTTCACTAGCACCTTTTCTGTTGATATTCAATTTAAAAACAGAAAGCTACTATGAAAATCATCTTTCTGAAATAAAAATCAGTAGTCTCCACTTCCTGATCACAGATAACAAATTCCTGTGACATTTCCTAAACTAACCTCCCATCTCTTTATTCCTGTTTGGACAGTTCTCAGTTACAGAAAGGATGAATGAACAGGACATCAATCACTTTCAAATATTAGCACCTTAAAGATGTCTTTAGCAGGTCAATAATCTTTTCACCTTAGAAGAACTTTATCAGATCTTGACTAAAGCCAGAATAAAAGCTCTGCATTAAGTACTTCTAACAATTGACAGTGTATCTGCACCACACAAAGCTGTTTTCTTCCTTAGGGTGCAATCCTCAAGGTCACAATTCTGTACAGCCTTCCAGAATGACAAAGGAGCATTACCTCCAGCCAAACAAGCTGTCAACACAAACTTTGTCACAGCTCAGATAAAGAAACTGGCAGACAGTGATAATAAGGTCTAATTTCCCTCCGTCCCGAGGGAGGGAAATAGATTTCAAATCAGTCTAGAAACCTGTGCCCTGGCAGCCAGTTTATCTTTGGCACACAAAGGAGAAGGACTCACTGTGAATTCATCTAAAGGCTCATTGATCTCGATGTCCAACACTTCGTCATTATACAGCTGCTCCTCCTCTGGCTCTTCCACATACTCCATGTGGTCTGTCAGCTCGGCATCCTGGCCTTCATACTGTCCTTCCTCCGGATACTCATGAGCGTACAATTCAGACCCATCGGACTTGTGGTAAACCAGTTCATCCTCTCCTTGCTCATACTCGGACTCCTGTTCTCCAGACTGGTCATTAGTGTTGTCAGCCAGTTCATATGATGTGACCATGCCAGATGTGGTTTTCAGACTAATTGTGACACCCTGAGAACTACAGGGAACAAAAATACAGAAAGGTGCCAATTAGAGTGTAGCTCAAAACTAAGTCATACACCAATAACTGTTACAAGGACAAACCTTGACTGGAGGAAAGTTATTCCAGTTCTTATAAATACACACTAAGCCCAACAAGGACTGAAAACAGAGCTCGTATTCTGCACTGAGCCAGCACCGCACACTCTCACGGGACAGCAGCCCGTGTGGCGTACTAAGCCAGCAATGCACCCTCTGATGGAACAGCACCCCGACTATCAGCAGCTGCATGTTATCTAACCACGAGAATCAGATCAACCAGTTGGGAAAACAGGTCTGATTTGACTGGCAAAAGTTGAGATCTGAACGCAAATAGTGTATTTCATTCTAACTACCAGAATGAAAAGGATGGCGTGTTTTCTAAGATGTCAAAGTAAAAATAGGAGTATTACTCTATAAACAAAAAAATCATAATTATAAAAACTATTTTTTTAAATCCATGGTGCAAATTATAGGCGCCTATTTCAAAATAAAAATATTAAAAATGTGTACAAAACTACATTTTAATGTTCAAATAAATAAAATGTATCCTAGTCACAAACATGAAAAAATTAGTTCATAATTTCTGAGCAACATACCAGGGTTAAAGTTTTAAAACCGCAAAAAAAATTCATATTCTACCTATTAAGTCACAAAAGCTAATAAAGTGTAAGATACACTTAAAATACAAGATTTTGCAAATAAATCTAAGTCCCACATATTAAGTATCCAATCCTAACAAAACATATACGCCACACAGACATTATGCGGTTTAAAAACTCCAAAGGTCTGCTTCAAGGCAACCCCACTGTGATGGTGGTGTGTGGAGGTGAAGGCTTTGGGAGGTGCTTAAGTCACGATGCTGGAGCTTCATGATGGGATTAGTGCCCTTATAAAAGGGACCCCAAAGAGCCTCTCTCCCCTTTTGTCACCTGAGAACACAGCGAGAAGGCACCATCTGTGAACCAGAAAATGGGTCCCCACCAGATCCTGACAGGGCTAGCTAGCACTCTGGCCTTGGACTTCCCGGCCTCCAGAACTGTGGGAAATAAATTTGTTGTTTATAAGCCACCCAGTTTATAGTATTTTACTACTGCAGCCCAAACAGACTAAAACAATTACATTCAGATAGTCAACCAGAGATAAAGTACAGTCCAAAGGAATTTCCGAAATGGCAATTCCCAAATGGTCATCAGCTAGGTACAAGTAAAAACTGTCTAGAAGAAAGCAAAAACAGCAGCAAACAAAATGACAAGCCCAGGGGCACTGCCCCAATCAGATACAGCAATTACTCAAAACAGCAGTACACACCTGTGCTGAGCTTTCTTCTCACCTGCACTCAGCAGAACCCACAGAGGTCATTAAATGCAAGGCCAACACTGACTTTTAAACAGTTGATCTACTTATAGAAAAATGTACCTATTTATGGCTTTTACAAGAGAGTTATATTAATATCCCATTTAGAATAAAATCATATGTTAAAAATATAATACATTAAATTATCTCCATTGTAATTATGAATTACAAACAGTTCTTATCAACTTAGTTAAATAAAGACAATTTTAAGGAGTTAATAGAGTACCTGAAATTTTCGTCGTCTTCATTATCACTCTGTAAAAGATCATCGTTCAGCTCTTCATCTGACAAATCCGACTGATTCTAATTAAAATAAGAAATCTACTTAATGCATGTCATTTCCGTAATAAGACTTGTTATAAAAAGTGCAAAATCACGTTGACTGGATTGTTTCTAACCTTGTTATTAAAATATTTATTATTCAGAAAGTTTTCAGTTTCATGTAACCAGTGACAAAATGGAGAAATCCCACTTACAGCATACTTGCTTACTACCCCAGACTAGTTTTCAGATGCACAGTCAAGTAGGTATAGAAGTAACAAGCATAAAGATCATATTTACTATAATTCTAACCAAAAAAGGGAAGTCTTGTGGTGACACCCTACAAACAAAAATTTTTCTTAAAGACCTCACCATAAGATTTTACTAAATGTAACATTGTTAGTATATAAAATCTAAAGACTTTTTAAAGAAAAAGGGGAAAAGGGGAATTTTAGAAATAAACAGATTTTAAATAACCGGATCACTAAATTAAAATGATAAGGGATTAAAATAAAATTTTAGTTTGTCCAACACAGTTGGCACATGAAAATAAATATGATTACTCAGGTCCTCACTCCTGTTCTTGACGGCCCTGTGCACTCATCATGTAAGTAGAGGTAACTGGTGATTTTTTCAACTGGTCACATTTCTATAGTTTCAGGTTAAATATATACCAGTATCATAGACAGGGGGCAGGGAGGAACTTCACATTTTCCTTGTCTATTAAAATTATTTCTATGATATATGTAAATTACCACTCCCCCTCCAAAAGACAATCCAAGCCCAGCCCCCACACACACATTAGGGACACACAAAAAACACTTGGTTTTCTACTTAAAGAAGCAGCAAAAAAATAAGCAGTATTCCCAGCATTTTATAGCTTATAAAAATAGATTTTTCAAGCTTGTCTGTATACTTTCTACAAAAATTGGCTTCTCAAACTTGTCTATATATCCTCTATTATAGTATTTTTGATGTAAGCCAAAAATGTATCAAGCTTTATTAGTTGTTCTTATTAGTCCCAAGAGACCCCACCCAATCGCTGACATTAAAATAAGATAAAAACATAAACGCTGTACTTAGTTTACTTGAAGGGAGGTGGAGCAGCTGAAACAGAGCAGGCTGCTTTAATGGAGTCAAAATGAAGTTCCACCTCGTTGCCCACATATTCGGTCATCCCAACTGGGCGTTTTGAGTGACAGGAACGCCATTAACAGGTGTGAGCAAGGCCTGCCATGGGTGAACCTAGGTATAGCTGCCCAATTCATTAAATAAACCACTTTCAGGAAATCTTTAAAAATTAATCCAATGAAAGCCAAATTCCATTCAATAAGAGGCTGCTTCCTTCAGTTATTTTAGTTAAACATTTAAGTATTTGTCAAAAATCAATGAACCAACAAATAATTCTCCAAACAAAAAAAGAACATATGTTGTAATGGACCCCTGATGGTCATCTATCTCACTTTTGAGTTCTGAAGATTCAACTTTGTGTCAATTCTGAACCTAATGAGTAACAGACAGAGGAGAGAATGATCAAAACACCCACTTTATTGATAAAGCTGGAAGGAAGAGCTAGACTAAATCCTTGAGGCCAAACTGATTTTCAACTCCCTCCCAATGAACTGGAGCGAGCTCTCTCCGCAGACAGAAGCGGAGAAGCCGGGGGCTTCTGCTCAGAATGGTCTGAGGGAAAGCAGGGCAAAAAGAGCCCAAGAAAGGAAGACACAGTGGCCATGAATGCGCGAAACCTTCCTCCCCTCTCAACAAACCGCCAGACACTCCTGCACAGAAGAGGAGCAAGTAAGAAAGTGAACGAGTGGTTCTCCCATGGCTCTCCGAGAATGCAGGCACTTTGATGGGACAGCAACCCTGGGAGAACACTGGGTGCACCCGAAGAGCACTGTCATGCGCCTGCTGCTGCACAAGGAGAGCAAAGGAGCTCTGCAGTCACAGGCCAGCGGTCAGCTGCCATCCCACTTCTGACAGCTCTCACCGGTCACACCAGCCTGCTTTGTCTTACGTTTACAGCCTTTCATTTGTACCCTGTACATATTTAAAAATTGACTCTACAACCTCCCTCCTTGACACAGACAAACCTGTCCTCAAGTTGTCTGTCCCTCACAGTCTGACATTTTTGCTACACTCAGTACATGGTTTTGAATGAAAGGAGGCCATTAACCTCCCTGGCCACCAGTGGCCTAGGAGTCTCTCCAAAGTTACATCTCCGTACATTTTGTGGAGACTCAAGTGTGAAAAAGACAGTGGTCAGGCAGCCAGTGCACCCATCGCCTGGGCTCCTCTCACAGCCCTATAATAAACTCACCAATACCTGACCAAATTCAATCTCATTAGCAACCAAATAAATAGAAAGTAAACCAACCAGATATCATTTTTCATCTATCGCACTGAGGAAGATTTTTGTTTTTGTTATTTTTGGTTATCCTCATATGAGGATATTTTTCCCATTGCATAAAGATGAAGCAAGACCGTCTTTAACTAAAACTGCTAAAGCAGGTGACAAATGCATGAGGGTCCTGTTACACTGTTCCCTCTTTGTTTGTATGGGATTTAAATTTTCTATTAAAAAGTTGTTTTTAAAAAATCATGAGCAATTAGCTGGAAACAACCCCAATGCACATAGAAATGTCTAGGTGTACTTTAGTATACACAAACAATGAAATATTACATACCATTATAAAGTATCTTAAAATAATATTTAGTGACAATAGGAAAATGCCAATGATACAACACTAAATTTAAAAGAAACAGTATTTTATATGTAAAGTATGTATAAAAACATGAAATAAGAATGAAAGGAAATATGGCAAAATGTCAGTCACGAGGGTTTATATCTATTTTTTCATTATTTTTTAATGTTATTGAGCTCTGATTCTGATAGAGTACAAAGTATTTATTTTACATTAGAAGAGAATATCTGTATATTTGAGTATGTTTGAGTATAAAGATAAGCTTATCTTTAAGCTTATCTCTAAATACTCCCAAAAAGTGAATTCCAGATCCAGTATGCCAAATATTAACTCCAAATATGAAGTTCCTTCAAGAAAAGTGGTAGTTTTATGGTTATCACTCTCACAAACTCAATACCTGCTAGAGTGCATTGGACAATATAGGAACTAAACAGGGGTCCTCAAACTTTTTAAACAGGGGGCCAGTTCACTGTCCCTCAGACCGTTGGAGGGCCGGACTATAGTTTAAAAAAAAACTATGAACAAATTCCTATGCACACTGCACATATCTTATTTTGAAGTAAAAAAACGAAACGGGAACAAATATAATATCTGTATTTGCATGTGGCCCGCGGGCCATAGTTTGAAGACCCCTGAACTAAACTATTAAAGAATCTACTGCTTGAGTTATAGTTATCAGAGAATTTACTAACAGTAAATTAACAGTCAGTTCTTTGTGCACTTAAAAATTCAATTCACAAAATTTTAATCTATGCCTAACTTTCCAGGAACACATCCCCTTCAGAAGACATATTCCTATATTTTAAGTGTAATTAAATAACTCCCATTTAGTTTCAAAAAGATCTTTACTTCTTACCTTTTTGCCAGACAGCAAATCTTCTCCAAGTAAGTCATCTTCAAGTTCACTGGAGAGAAGAAGAGATACGTCATTGCATCATCCCATTACATGCTGGGAATCTACCCAGGATTTGGGGGGGCTTGGGTACTTGCACATTATATTTGCTATACTTTCCCTTTTCTTGACTAATAATAGAGACTTATTTTCAAATATATAGGGAACACTGGTCTTTTAAGTGTGAGAGAGGCTTTGCTATAGGCGGTGGCTCTCACTAGACCTCTAAGCTTAGTTTTTCACCTCAATATGCCATCTTTTTTTTTTTTTACCTCTTCAGTAATCAGTAAAACAATATACTATAACAAGTAGTATCTATGCTTTCTCCTACCTTTAAAAACCTACAAAACACAGGAAAAGATGCCCAATATCACTAACTAGAAAAATTAAAAACCACTGAGAGCGTTTGACACTCATCAAACTGCAAAAACTGCAAAAAATTAAAACATGCAACAATCATGCTGATGATGACATACAAGTAAATCATAACTAAGGGAGTTATCTCTATGTCACATGGAGGTCCGAGCAGTCATCTGCCATCTTTTGTCAGCACGTTTATGTTCTGAATGATGGGAACATGCTTCCTCATAAAACAGAAACCCTTGGCAGACCTGAGAAGGGATGTCAGGGTTTTGTGCTATTCTTGCAGATATATATTTTTATATTTTAATTAAAAAAGAATAAACAAAACCATACAGGAAAACATTTAGACATTTAATTATATTACTTATAAAAATCTATTTAAAGACTTTTTACTGTTCAAGGAAACATAGGCCGCAGACTGGGAGGAAATCTCTACAAGCACAAAAATAAATTTCCCAAAGTATAAAGAATCATAAAATCAATAAGGAAAAGACGACCCAAAAGAAAAACAGACATAGATATGAAAATATAACTGACAGAAAAGAAAATCCAAATGATGAGCAAACTGCTAAAATACACTATTTGATTCAGCTCCTATCAGAGTCTTTTAAACAAAAATCAGTTACCACTACTTCCCAGTAAAACCATTTCTTTTACAGGTGAATTTGTTCTAAGCTCTGAGTAATGTTTTATAGGTTGAGAGTCACTGGAGAGTAATGAACTTTATAAAATTTATCAAGGCTATGGTATGAGACGTAGTTTCCAATGTAGAGTATTCTGTGAAGTTTCTGGGGCTCCCTAGTTTCCCCGACAGGAATCAGGTTCTTGTTTTATAATACTGTTGTTCTTTAGTCAGAGCTGTTCGTCTTTATGTTAAACTTTCTGACTACAACCCAAAGTCATTTTCACATCTGCAACACAGCATTTAAATGGTAAAATGCATACAGACAGAATCATCATCATTTGAGAACTCACCCCCCAGCTGTCCCGTGGCCTTCTTCCAGGAAACATCTGTGTGCCGGTGGTCAAGCTCCTCACCGAAAGTAATCGCTACACTGAACTGACATCTATCATTACCGGGGACTTTCCATATACTGTCAGTGTGTGTGTACTTGTGCGTATGTATGTGCGCAAACACATGCACTCCTAAAAAGGTATTTTCATCTTCACAAGGAATCAGGAAAATACAAATTTAAAATATATATTAAAATGGCAAAAACTGTAAAGTCTGCCAAATATTGGGTAGGATGTGGACAACAGGAACTCTTGCAGAAAAGTACACCAACAATAGCTCTGGGTGTTCACCAAGTCAATACCATCAATGTATAGAAACACAGAGAGATGAGACAACCAGTGTCCCACTGGCCACCCTTTAGACAACACAGTCCTGGAGGCTCTGTCTGTAGTGCCCGTCCTTGTCCTCCAGCCCACCTGGAAAGAGCATCAGGGGGCCACACACTGTTTTCAGAGAAGATCTCTGCGGAGCCAAGTGGCGGAATGAGATAAATCAGCGTGGACTCTGATACACACAAGCAGGTGTTCATACCTGTCCCAGTCCTCATCTGCAGCCCTTCTCCTCCAGGACCGCTCTGCACCCGGCTTATCAAATTGGTCAAAGTCATCATCTGTGAAGGAGAGACCATGAAAGTCAGTCTTCCCAAATTAAAACACATCCTCATCTTCAAATAGTGACACAACCTTTCTGTTGAGGATTCCTGGTATGACATTTTAAAATACAAAAGTTCCATATATAACTCTTACAAATACTTTAGCCATTTTTAGTAATTAAAAAACCTTAAAGTATAAAGCTATTCAAAGAAAATCAATTTATTGAACACTATTAGAAAAACCACAATAGAACAGTACTTTAATCATAAATTTCAATAAAACATTTTCTTTATAAGATGATTTAATGTGTATTTTTGCTACAATTACACAAATGGGAAAAAATTGCTGATTTGCTAATAGTTATACTACTTTTTATAATCTTTACATATTTCCAAATGAATCATGGAGAACAAAGACCATCATTAAGGAAGTTGTTAGGATAGTGTAGAGAACACAACAGGAACGGGACACAAACCACAAATATACAGTGCACCGTGAACAAGGCAGGGGTTGGGACCTCCAAACCCATCAACCCCATGCAGTCAAAAATTCATGTATAACTTTGGCCTCTGCCAAAACTTAACAGTCATCCCTCAGTATCCACTGGAGATTGGTTCCAGAAACCCTTCAGATACCACAGTCCACGGATGCTCAAGTCTCTTATACAATAGGTCCTCAGGTTACATCAGAGATCCATCCATTCCTACGGCACAACGTAACGCGATTTTCGCTGTAAGTCAGAACCCACCTAAATAAGCACCTACGTCACTCACATGGAGCACAAACACAGCAGTATTGAAATGAAACAGTAAAAACAATTTAAAAGAAAGATAACAATTCCTGACCTTCCCTTCTGGTAAATAAATAATAAAAAACATAAAGCACATATGTACATACAATGAAATGATGGAACTTTTTTTTTTATATAAAGAAATGGGAGGAGAAACTAAGATGGCGGCATAGGGGAACACCGAGATTGCTGCCTCCTACAACAACTTCAGAAACGCAACAAAAGGACAGGACGGTCACATCCAGAACTACAGGAAGGCTGGCGGAGTGGAAATTCTACAGCTAGAAGAGAAAAGCACATTGAGGGTCAGGAGCTGCGGAAGTAAAGCAAAGGTAC
>NW_006293525.1:436699-438206 GCF_000327345.1 Myotis davidii | reverse complement strand
GCATCTGCCCCCTGGTGGTCAGTGTGTGTCATAGTGACCAGTCATTCCCAGTCTTTCTGCTGTTAGGGTCAGTTTGCATATTACCCTTTTACTATATAGGATTGAGGCCTGGTGCACGGAAGGGGGCCAGCTGTTTTGCTCTGAAGGGTGTCCCGGATGAGGGTGGGGGTCCCGCTTGGGTGCCTGGCCAGCCTGAGTGAGGGGCTGATGGCTGTTTGCAGCTGGTCACACCCCCTTCAGTGTGGGGGTCCCCACTGGGGTGCCTGGCCAGTCTGGGTGAGGGGATGAGAGCTGTTTTCAGGCTGGCAGGTGACTGAAGCTCCCAGCCTCTATTTTTTTTTCTTTTTTCTTTTTTTCTGGGATTTATTTACCTTCTATAGCTGTCACTGGAGCTGAGAGCCAGCTGTAGCTCTAAGGCCGCAGCTGGCTGAAAGCAGGTATCTGAGTTTGTTTAGCTTCTATAATTGAAACTCTGTTACCATCACTGGCGCTCTAAGCTCTGAGCCCGATGAAGGCTGAAAGCAGGTATCTGGAGTTTGTTTAGCTTCTATAATTGCAACACTGTTGCATCCAGAGCTCAGAGCTGGGCTGAGGCAGGCGGGGAACCTTGGCTTCCTCCATCACTGGAGCAAGCAAGCCTCCTGCTCGCTTCAGCTGCATGGCTGCCGGCCGCCATCTTGGTTGGCAGTTAATTTGCATATCCTGCTGATTAGCCAATGGGAAGGGTAGCGAAGTTACGGTTAATTACCATGTTTCTCTATTATTAGATAGGATCCCACTGGCTAATCAGTGCAATATGCAAATTAACCACCAACCAAGATGGCGGCTAATTTGCATATGTAGGCTCTAAGTGGTGGAGCGAAGCCTGGTGACAACGCAGGCATTCTGCCCCAACCCGCTGGTGGAGGGCCTCTGGGCCTGCTTGGTCAGCGCTGCCAAGGGATGGAGGAGCAGAGACACAGCCCGCAGGGGGGCCAGCACCCAGCAGCCCCAAACCCACCTCGGCGGCGGGGTTGGAGGAGCAGAGACACAGCCCGCAGGGGGGCGGGCACCAGCAACCCCAAGCCCCATGGCCCAGGAGGCGCTGGAGCCACTGGGGTCAGAGTAGTAGAGACACAGCCCGCAGGGGGGCCAGCACTCAGCCGCCCCAAGCCCTTCCTCAGCGCTGGGGTTGGAGGAACGGAAACACAGCCCTCAGGTGTCCCTGCACCCAGCCGCCCCAAGACCCACCTCGGCGCTGGGGTCAGAGGAGCAGAGACACAAGCCTGCAGCAGGGCCCAGCACCCAGCAGTCCCTAACCCCACCTCGGCGCTGGGGATGGAGGAGCACAGACACAGCCTGCAGGGGCGCTGGCACCCAGCAGCCCCAAGCCCCACAGCCGCGGTGGGGCTGGAGCCGCTGGGGTCAGAGGAGCAGAGACACATCCTGCAGGGGTGGCAGCACCCAGCAGCCCCAAGCCCCGTGGCAGAGGAGGCTCTGGGGCTGCTGGGGGTGCTGGTGAAGCAGG
>NW_006293525.1:430696-435038 GCF_000327345.1 Myotis davidii | reverse complement strand
GCAGCCCGGCCTGTACCCTCTCCAATCTGGGACCTCTTGGAGATGTCCGACTGCCTCTTGCAATCTGGGACCGCTGGCTCCTAACTGCTCATCTGCCTGCCTGCCTGATCTGACTGCTTCTGCCTGCCTGCCTGATTTGCCCCTAACCCCTCTGACTGACTGATTGCCCCTAACCTCTCTGCCTGCCTGCCTCATCGCCCCTAACTGCCCTCCCCTGCCGGCCTCATCGACCCTAACTGCCCTCCCCTGCCGGCCTCATTGCCCCTAACTGCCCTCCCCTGCCAGCCTCATCGCAAGATGTCCAGTCTATCCGGTCTAATTAGCATATTACCCTTTTATTAGTATAGATGGCCCAGTACACTGCATACAGTCTGCCCCTGCATCTGCAGATTCCCAACCACAAATCAAAAATACTGTTTTTGATCCATGGTTGGTTGAATCTGCCAATGCAAAACCTGGGGATACAGACTGCCAACTACATATTTATTGAAAAAAATCCATATATAAGTGGACCTGTGCATTTCAAACACACGTTGTCCCAGGGTCAACTGTACTTTTAAATTCTCCAGCAGCCACATTTAAAAAGTAAAAAGAAGCTTGAAACTTTAACAAGTGAAATTTTAAAACATATTTTATTTAACCCAGAATATCAAAATAATATCATTACAGCATGTAATCAGTGCAAAAATATTAATACTTTACATTTTCCCCACACTACATATATGATTTGCACTCACAGCATGTTGCACATCTAATGTTTTTAATCCTCACACAGGATGTTTTTTTTATTGATGAGGGGGGCATCAATGAGAGAAACAGCCATCAGTTGCCTCCCATAAGTGAGACTGGGGATTAAACCCACAACCTAGGTATGTGCTCTGACCAAGAATCGAACCCGCAACCCTTCAGTGCACAGATCTAACAATGCTCCAACCAACTGAGCTACACCTGCCAGGGCTCTTAACTGAATGACAAACTCACTAGTGGGGCTCACCAGTACCTGTGAACTGGCATAACAATCCATGAACTTGAAAATAGATCAACAGAGACTGTCCAGTCCAAAAAAAAGGTGAACACGGGACAATGTGCAGTATGCATGTTAGGCCATAAAATAATTCTTCATAAATTTTTTAAAAATTAAAATCATGCAAAGCATAGTTTGTAAAATAAAACTAGAAATAATAATGAAATAAAAACCAAAAGATTCACAAATACATGGAAATTAAACAGCACACACTTCATCAACTAACAAATCAAAGAAATAATTAGGGAAATGAGAAAAGACTTTGAGACAAATGAGCACAGGATGATGGAGGGAAATTTATGACTGAAAATACTTTCCTAACTGCTAAATGCAAGCAACTAATTCAAGTTGTTTTTTTCATCTGCAGGTCAAACAAAATATGCCTCTGGGCTATTCTGACAAGCAGCCAAAGTATGACCTGTGAGAAAAGCAAACAGAATCAAAACAGCTATTTTCACTGCTTTCCCTTCTACCTCCTGCTGGACTTTCAGTCAATACCACGTATTGCATACTTACTTTCTAAAGGGTTTCTATGTTCCTTTCCCTTCCTCCACCAAATTATATACTTCCTGAATACAGGAGCATTCCCTATCTATGAAAACATGAACAAAAAGTTTTGCTCATGGCTTCATATTACTACACAATGTGAAGGAATTAATACTTAGTCACAATCGCCCTTGACAGATATTGCTTAAATTACAGCACCCAATTCTGCTGAAGCCAGAAAACCCTTACGCCAAGCCAGCTCCTAATAACGATCACTGACAAACACTGCTTGAAAATGAACAACCCTTCTGATTCAGTGGACTCTAATGTTTGTTTTAAAGCTTCCCAGTAATTCTGACAGACAGGTAGGGTGGGAATCCTTGTGGACCCAGTCAACTGCTATCTATCAGAGCAGACCCTCCAGAAGTAAAGCTTAACTGCCATATTGTCACATAAATACTTCCTAGAATGAGTTAAATCCCACAAAAGTCAAAATTAGAAGCCAGGATCATGCAAAAATAATTAAAATAAATACTTCTCCAAAAGAAAGACCCCATAACATGTCCTTAAAAATTGGCTATAAAATTATTCCAAAATAAGGAAGTGAAAATTAAGCAACAAAAACCAAGGCCAGAACTGAGGCCATGAATCCTGTACCCTTCATTTATTCGACAATTATTTCTTCAGCTCTTAAGCAACCTGTGGGTCGCGACCCCTGAAAATACATCCTGCATATCAGATATTTACATTACGATTCATAACAGTAGCAAAATTACAGTTATGAAGTAGCAATGAAAATAATTTTATGGTTGGGGTTCACCACAACATGAGGAACTGTATTAAAGGGTCACGGCATTAGGAAGGTTGAGAACCACTGAATGTATTCCAGGCATTGTCCTACATACTTGGCATACAGGGATGTCCAAGATAACAAAAATCTCTACCCTTGAGTAGGTTATAGTCTAAGAGGCGGAGACAAACAATAACCCCAATACATTCATATGTAATCTAACTTAAGGTATTTATTGGGGAAAATAGAGCAGGGCAGTAAAGAAGATGGAAAATAAGGAGGGACGTGAGCAGGACCAAGACATGATTGCTTTATGCAGGCAGCTCTGGCTGGGAAAGCAGGGAGCTGGAATAGCTGTTGAAGGGGATTAATGTGGGAGCAAGGTGACCATGTGTAGGTATATACACTGAGGGGGAAAGTGATCCCAGAAGAGGATGAAGAAAAGTAGGAATAACTATTGGGAATCAAGGGCTTAAACGGCAAAGAGCTGGGACTCTGAGCTTGGAATCCCGACTCTTATTGGAAGGCAGAAAGAAGTCTGTATTGAAAAGGCAAATGGAGCCCAACTGGCATGGCTCAGTGGTTGAGCATCGACCTATGAACCAGGAGGTCATGGTTTGATTCCCGGTCAGGGCACATGCCTGGGTTGCAGGCTCATTCCCCAGCGGGGGGCATGCAGAAGGCAGCTGGTCAATGATTCTCTCTCATCCTTGATGTTTCTCCATCTCTCTCCTCTCTGAAATCAATAAAAATCCTATATAATAGTTAATATGCAAATAGTCATCACGCCCTCATGCCATCTCGCGGTAACTGCTCAGACACTCAACACTGGGGAGAGAGGAATGGGACCAGTCAGGCACAAATGAGCTCTCCAGAGAGGAATGGGACCAGCCAGGCTGCGGCTGGGAGAGGGACAAGCTGCCCGCACCACAGTCCCGGGCGCCAGAGGCTGGGGCTGTGGCCCGCGAGAGGGACAAGCCACCCACCCCATGGTCCCGGGCACCAGCGGCTGGGGCTACGGAGAGAGACAAGCCACATGCCCTATGGTCCCTGTGATCCCAGGCACCAGCTTCTGTAGCCCAGGAGAGTGACAAGCCGCCCACCTCGCGGTCCTGGGCGCCAGCGTCTGGGGCTATGGCCTGGGAGAGGGACAAGCCGCCTGCCCTACGGCCGTGGCCCAGGATGCTGCCTGCCCACAGTCCCCAGCAGCTGCGGCCGGTCCTGGTCCTGGGTGACTGCGGCCAGCCAGAGGGAGGGAAGCCTGGGTCCCGAGTGCCTGCGACTGGCCGGAGAAGGGAATCCTGGGTCCTGGGTACGAGGCAAGGAAGAGGAGGTTAGGGGTGATCAAGCCAGCAGGGGAGCAGGCAAAGGTGGTTAGGGGCGATCAGGAAGGCAGATAGAGGAGTTAGGGGAAATCAGGCAGGCAGGCAAGCAAGCGAGCCATTGGGAGCCAGCGGTCCTGGATTGTGAGAGGCAGTCAGACATCCCCCAAGGGGTCCCAGATTGGAGAGGGTGCAGGCTGGGCTGAGGAAGTGCCCCCTCCCCCGCCTGTGCACAAATTTCATGCACTGGGCCTCTAGTATATATACAAAAAAAATAAAGGCAAGTGGAGGCCTCTACTAGGTGTACCAGATAATAATGTGGATTTTTTTCAATAGATGGAGTTACACATATGTTGATATTTATGCAATCTGATATGTATGCTATTTTGTTGTATTGACAGCAAGCTTCAAAACTTCATATGTCAAATTTGCTGAAAGTGTTAACATCATAGATATTTTTACACTTAAAAATGTAAAAGAAATGTAAAATTTTGTGTCAAAAAAAGAGCATCTGCAGAAAGTTTTAATTCATTATTTGGAAGAAAAAGTATCGTATCCTTCAGGAAGCTTATGGTGAACATGTTCCATTTCAAGATACTTGTGAACGCTGGTTTAAACGCTTTAAACGTGATGATTTCCATGTGAAAGACAAAGAACATCCAGGTCCACCAAAAAAGTTTGAAGACCAACAATTACAAGCATTATTGGATGAAGGTCCAT